>NC_091438.1:141189697-141277197 GCF_964237555.1 Oryctolagus cuniculus
CACACCCCTGCGGACCACTCCTGACCATCGGGGGTGGGGGGATGGGGGCCAGAGGAAACCGGGCCCTAGGCACCACCTTCAGGGAGCTCGCCATCTAGCGGGAGCGCGCTGTGTGGGCAGTGGGTGCCGCCGCCGGGCGGTCAGTGCTGAGGACACAGCGTAGCTGTTGACAGCTCAGAAGCCAGAGTGCGTGCAGCAGGCAGGACAATGGCAGGGCAAAGATGTGGTCGCAGGAGAACACGTGTCCGGGCCAAGGAAAGTAGGAAGCGAAGTAGTTTGGAGGAAGCCTTGCTGGGAGCATGCGCGCCATCAGTTTACTGTCACAGCTTCAGATCAGGGCTGTTTCTCGCGCAGAGTTCTATAAAAGCCCGCGGGGCTGGGGGCTGGGGTCTGCAGGGCTGGGGGCTGGGGTCCGCGGGGCTGGGGGCTGGGGTCCGCAGGGCTGCATCTTTCCCCGCGGCTCCAGGGGAGAAGCTGTTTGTGGCTTTTCCTCCGAGGCTGCTCGCCTTTCTTGGCTCCGGGCCTCCCTTCTCCATCCTTGAACCCATCCCAGCTCTGGCCGTTCTTCCCTGGCCACATCTCTCACCACGGCCAGAAAAGCTGCTCCACTTTTTTTCAAGACGTACTTTTGTTTACTTGAAAGAATTACAGAGAAGAGAGATTGTTCCATCTGCTGGCTCACTCCCCAAATGGCCACAACGGCCAGGGCTGTGGCCAGGCTGAAGCCAGGAGCCTGGAACTCCATCTGAGTCTCCCAGGTGGGTGACAGGGGCCCACGCAATGGGACCATCTTCTGCTGTCTTCCCAGGCACATTAGCAGGGCGCTGGGCAGGAAGTGGAGTGGGGGGGACTCGTTCGTATGGGATGCCGGCATCTCAAGCAGCAGTTTAACCCGCTGTGCCACAACGCCGGCCCCGGCGACTCCACTTCTAAGAACTCTGTTGTTAGATTGGGCCCAAGCAAATAGCCCAGGCTGACCCCTCTGTCTCACAGCCCTGAAAGCAGTCACATCTGCAAAGTGACTTGTGCAGCAGTCACAGCTTCCAGGGATTAGAACGTGGAGCGTTGCTTCTACTTCTTCTTTTTTTAAATTTACTTATTTGAGAGACAGAGCGCTTCCCTCAGCTGGTTCACTCCCCAGATGCTCTCAAGAGCTGAGATGGGGCCAAGCCAAAGCCAGGAGCCAGGAACTCGATCCCGGTCTCCTGGCAAGAATCCGATTAGCTATGACTGCTGCTTCCCCGGGGTCTGTGCCTGCAGGAAGTTGGAGCAGAGAGCAGGCACCGTGACACGGCATGTGGGCACCCTAACCTGCGCCTTAAGTGCGAGGCTGAACCCCTGTCCCAGCATGTGGACGTCCCCAGGGAAGGAGTTGTGTCTGGCTCAGAGTGGCTGAACGTCAAATTGGGGTGCAGAAGCCCAGTGTAATGGCAATGGGGAACATTTCTATGCTTTTTTTTTTTTAATGTGATTGACTGATTTATTTGAGAGAAAAACTGCTCAGTACTGGTTCACTCCCCAAATGCCCGCGATAGCTGGGTCTGGGCTGGGGCAAAAGTGGGAAGTTGGAAGCTCAATGCAGCTCTCCCCATATGTGGCAGGAACTCAGTTATTTGAGCCACAATGATTGCCTCCCAAGGTCTGCACGAGCTGGAGTCAGGGTGTCGAACCCAAGCACTTAACGATGGGATACAGGTGTCTTAATCCCTAGGCTAAAACGCCTGCTCCTTGAAGACTTTTGAACCGTCCTTTCGAGGGGATTGGCAGGGCTGCTGGCACAACGTGGGGAGCAGTGAAGTCTGCAGGAGGCCTGGCTTTCTCACTTCTGTCTGGGAGCAGGAGTGAGTTCTTGGGGGCAGGTGGGTGGTGATGAGCTCAGTGGTCATTGATGAGCTGTGTAAACTCTGACGTGGAGGCAGACCTGGGTTACAGTGCCACTGGTCAGGCTGATCCTTCCACGGAGGCAGAGAGCCCCCCCCCGGGGGGGGCTATCTCCAGCAACCTCTGCACATTAGAATAATCTCAGTAGGACCATCTTCCAATAACTGCTGAGTCAGCAAGGTGCCCAAGGGGGGGGGGGCACACTTTTTTTTAAAGCAAAACAAATTGTGCATTGCCCCAGAGGCAGTTGATAAACACGTAGTCTACTGGGATTACAGACAACTGCTTGTTTTCTTTTTCCCTCAGTGCATTGGGATTTGGATCTTGCAACTTTTGTAAGATTGGTCCTTGTGCCAAGGCCTCATTGCATTCCCAGAATGTTCCGTGCTCCCAGAGGCCTGGGTGGTGTTTCTCAATATTGGAGACCAAAAGAATCTCTTAGAAACCAGATTCCTGAGCTCCAGTCACCCGGAGGTGCACTGACTCCAGTGTCTCCAGGGCAGTGACGGGAATCTGTGTTTTCCCCCAGTGTCCCCAGGTGCTCCAGGTTTGGAAAATAGCCCCGGTGACCAGGCGGCCACAGAGTTTTTGAAAGTGCACTGACCCTATCATTATGGATGCCCAGGCAAACTGCACCTGCCGGCGCCCTGATGTCTAGAGGTGGATTTAAGGAATGTTGATTGAGAGATGAACTGCATTTTCTACTGACAGTCGTACAAACCCCCCATCACTCACCATTGAGGGGGTGAATATAGATGGAGAGGAGGGCCGATGGCCTCTTTCCAGGTCTTGGGGTGAGTGACCCAGCGGAGGCCAAGGCAGGAGGGAAATCAGGGCGCTGGGACAAAGCAACACCAGAGTGTTCTCTGCTTTGCTGGCTTCGTTCTCTGCTAAGAAGTAAGGATCAAAGGGCCAGCGCTGCGGTGCTGTGGCACAGGGGGTTAAAGCCCTGGCCTGAAGCGCCAGCATCCCATATGGGTGCCGGTTCTAGTCCTGGCTGCTCCTCTTCCAAGCCAGCTCTCTGCTATGGTCTGGGATAGCAGTAGAAGATGGCCCAAGTGCTTGGGTTCCTGTACCATAGTGGGAGACCTGGAAGAAGCTCCTGGCTCCTGGCTCCTGGCTCCTGGCTCCTGGCTTCGGATCGGCGCAGCTGCGGCCATTGCAGCCATCTGGGGAGTGAACCAGTGGATGGAAGATCTCTCTCTCTGTCTCTTCCTTCCTCTGTAACGCTTTCAAATAAATAAAATAATAAAAATAAATATTAAAAAAAAAGAAGTAAGGATTGAGCACCTGCTGTGTTCCACGCCCTGTTTCAGATGCAGATACCAGGGCTAAAGCAATGAGCATGACAGACAAGGCCAGGATCCTCTGTCTCTTTCAGCTCACTTTCTAGATTGAATTCACTCTTTTAAAAATATTTGCTTGAAAGAGTGACAGAGACGGAGCTCTTCCATCTACTGGTTCATTCCTCAAGTGCCCACAACAGCTAGGATTGGGCCAGGCCAGAGCCAGGAGCCAGGAATTCTGTCCAGTTCTCCCGCATGGGTGGCAGGAACTCAAGGGCACGTTAGCATGGAGCTGGATTGGAAGCAGAGTTGCTGGGACTCTGCAACGGCCAGGCCGAACCAGGAGCCAGGAGCTTTTTCCATGTCTTCCATATGGTGCAGGGGCCCAAGTACTTGGGCCATCCTCTGCTGCTTTTCCAGGCACATTAGCAGATTGGAGCAGCCAGGACTCGAACCAGCTCCTATAAGGGATGCCGGCACTGCAGACAGCAGCTTAACCTGCTGTGCCACAGGATCCCAGCTCCATCGCTTCCTATCCAATGTGCTGCTAATGCGTACCCTGGGAGACAGTGGTGATGGCTTAAGTGGTTGGGTCCCTGCCACTCACTTGGGAGACCCAGATGAAGCTCTTGGCTCCTGGCTTCACACTGGCCCAGCCCTGGCTGTTGCAGCCATTTGGGGAGTGAAGAGTGGCTAAAAGTTTTCTCTTTCTGTGTCTGTCTCTAACTTTGCCTTTCAAATAGAATGAAAATAAATAATTTTTTAAACATACTTAGGCCAGGGCTGCAGGTGCAGGGAGCGCTCTCAGGGTTGCTGGATGGCACTGGCTCTTGGCAGGAGGCTGCAGGGTTCTCCATTGGGCTGCTTGAGTGTGCTTACAACGTGGCAGCCAGCCCACCCCACAGCACGTGACCCAGAAGAGCAAGGGAGCAAGATGCCAAGGGGCCAGTACTGTAGTACAGCAGGGGGAGCCGCTGCCTGGGATGCCAGTGTCCCCTTTGGGGGCTGGTTCGAGTCCCAGCTTCTCCACTTCAATCTAGCTCCCTGCTAAGGGACCTGGGAAAGCAGCAAAAGATGGCCGAGTGTTCCAGCCCTTGCCACCCACACGGGAGATCCGGGTTGAGTTCCAAGCTCCTGGCTCCAGCTGTTGTGGCTGCTTGGGGGTGAACCAGTGGATGGAAGACCTCTGTCACTGACTTTCAAGTAAATAGACAGGCAGAATGGACAGTGAGAGAGAGAGAGAGAAAGGTCTTCCTTTGCCGTTGGCTCACCCTCCAATGGCCGCCGCGGGCTGCACACTGTGGCCGGTGCACCGTGCTAATCTGAAGGCAGGAGCCAGGTGCTTCTCCTGGTCTCCCATGCGGGTGCAGGGCCAAGGACTTGGGCCATCCTCCACTGCACTCCCTGGCCACAGCAGAGAGCTGGCCTGGAAGAGGGGCAACTGGGACAGAATCCGGCACTCCGACTGGGACTAGAACCCGGTGTGCTGGTGCTGCAGGCAGAGGATTAGCCGGCCGTAATAGATCTTCAAAGAAAGAAGGCCAGGAAGTGTGGCTCTCGGAGGCCACACGCCATCACTGCCACCATCGTCTGTCCCTCGGAAGTAGCCAGTGAGTCCTGTCCACACTGAGGGCAGAGCGAGGCCGCTCCACCTCTGGAGGGGAGGGCTGTCAAAGAGCCTTGGATGTATTTATTCATTTATTATTTATTTATGGACATACTTTAAAGCCACCACAGCAATTCTGATTAGTGTTCTAAGGCCCCTATATTAAGAAAAGTGAACAGGTGCTTGGAGGAAGTAGATGCTTTCTCTCCTCTCCTCCCCTCTCCTCCCCTCCCCTCTCCTCCCCTCCCCTGCCCTCCCCTCCCCCCCCCCCCGCCCTCTCCCCTCCTCTCCTCTCCTCTCCTCTCCTGCCTGTGAGCCTGGGGAAGGGAGGAGCGGGTCGGGCGGGGGGGAACGCTCTGGGAGGAGCCTGCGGAGGAGCGCCCAGGAGCAGGTTCGGCGAGCCCCAGGCATGTCTGCTGCTGTCCCCACGTGTCTGTGCTCTGGTAGATCACATCCAGTCCCTAGTCCTGGACAGACTCTGCGTCCTGGATGAGAGAGATGTAATGCAAAAACCACAGAGGGGCGGGGCTGCTGTGCGGTTAGAGCCCTGCTGTGGATCTCTGCACCCCGCATCGAAGAGCCTGGTTTCAGTCTCAGCTCCACTCCCGCGAGCCAGCTTCCTGCACCTGCACACGCTGGGAGGCAGCAGGTGATGGCTCAAGTGCTTGGTCCCTGCTACCCATGTAGGAGACCTGGATTGCGTTCCTGGCTTCAGTCAGGCCCAGTTTCCATTGTTAAGTATTTCAGGAGTGAACCCATCTCTTTTTCTCTATATCTTTCTGCCTTTCAAATAAATTAATTAAATAAAAAGTAAAGAAAAACCTGATGAGGTGGGGTAATGGTAGTATGATTCCAGAACAGGGTGGAGAATCATGGTGGAAACACAGAAGAAGGCAATCAAGGGAGGCTTCACCAAAGAGGCAGCACTTGAACTGAGACTGGAAGGATGTGTGGACACAACTTCTCCAAAGGCATACGCGTGAGAGAGCCCAGCATGTCTGGGGAATTGCAGGGTTCAAACGAACCTGAGAGCATTTAGCGGGATCCCCATTGTGTCTCTTAAATATAGCAATAGCCCATGTTACTAGTAATAGTAATTACTAATAATAGCAATAGCCGATGTTATTAATAATAGCAATAAACAATGCTACTAATAATAGTAATACTTACTAATAACAGCAATAGCCAATGTTACTAGCAATAGTAACAATTACTAATAATGGCAGTAGGCAATGTTTTCAAGGGCTACCCACTTGCCAGACATGTGCCCAGCACTGTGTCTGCACCGTGTCCGAGCCAATTCTCGCAGCAGCGCCGCGAGGCGGTTACTGGTATTGGCCAGTGTTCCTAAATGAGGAAACTGGGACTAGCGAGGTGCCGGTACCAAGTCCAAGGTCACAGAGCGAGCAAACTGCAGGGCTTAGACCTGAATCCTAAGTTTCTGACTACAATCCTGCACTTCTAGCCTCTGCGTTGTACTGTGTCTACACTGCTAAGTGGTCTTGCAGCCTCAGCACGCACACCCCTAGTGCCAGGAAGCCCCTGAGCTCTGGCAAGGACCTAGGGGCTGTGGGATCTTTCATGCCCCTCTCAGCCCTGGCAAAGCCAACAGCCTACTTGCGGTCAGAGGTCAACAGACCAAAGACAGACACTTTATCATATTTCAGGCCAGCCAGCACTTGCTGAATTTCAATCCAATGCCATTTATCCAAAGAGCTCTGGTTGGAGGCAGACAGCAGGGCAGCAGGTGGCAGCAGGGGCTGGAGGAGGAGCAACCTCTTGCAGGCGGGACCTCAGGGTGGACCTCCTGGGCTGACCCCAGGGAAGGGCATCGTTTTCTCTACGCCAGCGTTTCTCAAAGTCAGCAGGATTGGCACTCTGGGTGGAGAGCCCTGTGGGGGACTGGCTGTCCCCTGTAGGCTCCTGACTCTGCCCACAGGATTCCCTGAGCTGTGACAACTGACTGTGTCTCGAGACATTGCCCAGTGACCCTGGGGAGCAAAACTACCCCTGGCAGAAGAATCAAGTGAGCAAAGTTCTTCATGGGGGAAGAGTGAGGCTGGATAAAACCTGAACTTGAGCCTCATTGTTCTCATCTGTAAAATGGCACACTTCAGACTGCTCGTGATCATTAGAAGAGAGCACCTGCGAAACGCCTGACACGGGAGGCCCCCAACAGCGTTTGTCCCCTCCCTGTGGAGGAGAATGGCAACTCCCAACCCCCAGGCTCAGCAAAATAAGGGCTCTTCTGAGACTATGGTCTGTGATTCCTGAACTGGGGCCTCAGTGTTTCTGCCTTTGAAATGGCATTGTAGGCCGGTGCCGGGTAGATGCCTACAGTGCCGGCGTCCCATATGGACACTGGTTTGAGTCCCGGCTCTCTGCTGTGACCTGGGAAAGCAGTAGAAGATGGCCCAAGATCTCCCTGCACCCGCATGGGAGACGCGGAAGAGGCTCCTGGCTCCTGGCTTCAGATTGTCCCAGCTCTGGCCATTGAAGCCATTTGGGGAGTGAACCAGCGGATGGAAGACCTCTTTCTCTCTCTCTCTCTCTCTCTCTCTCTCTCTCTCTCTCTCTCTCTCTCTCCTTGCCTTTCCTTCTCTCTCTGTGAAACTCAAACTTGCAAGTAAATAAATATATCTTTTTTAAAAAGTGGCATTGTAGTGAAGGGAGAAACGTTGACCAGATCGAGAGCTCCTGAGTTTTAAAATTGCTACCCTCTGGCGAGGGACTTTGGCCCAGCAGTTAAGATGATGCTTCGGACACCTGCCTCCCGTATCCACGGAGTGCCTGGGTTCAAGTCCTGGCTCTGCTTCCGATTCCAGCTTCCTGCTGATGGGCACGCTGGGAGGCAGCAGGTGAGGGCTCACGTCCTTGGGTCCCTGCCGCCCACGTGGAGACCTGGGTTGCGTTCCTTCCTGGTCCCAAGGCATTTGGGGAGGGAACCAATGAAATGAGGGCTCCCTCTGTGTCTGTCTTTGTCTCCCTCTGCTACTCAAATAATACAAATTTTTTAAAATTCCACCCTCATCCAGGTACCATTTTTAAAAAGATTTATTCATTTACTTAGAATGAGAGAGAGAGAGAGAGAGAGAGAGAGAGAGATTTTTCGTAACTGGTTCACCCCACAAAGGACCGCAACAGTCAGGACTAGGCCGGGCCAAAGGCAAGAGCCAGGAGCTTCATCCGGGTCTCCCACATGGGTTCAGAGGCCCAAGCACTTGGGCCATCCTGCGCTGCTCTCCCAGGCCATAGCAGAGCGCTGGATTGGAAATGGAGCAGCTGGGCCTCAAACTGGGGCCTATATGGGATGACGTTACAGAAGACAGCTTAACCTGCTGCACCGTAGCGCCGGCCCCAGGTACCATTTTAAAAGACAGAGCATTGATGAATAATCCGTTCATTTCCTATTTGTCAAGGACAGTGCTCCCAGCTCTGTGGGACAGGACTCCACACACGACCTCCTGGGCAGTTATCGCCTTAGCCCCAGGTGGACTCCTGCTGACGCGAGCAACTTCCTCCCCGGAACCTGCGCGATGGTTCTCTGGCTTTCAGCAATCCCGGAACAGGGGACTCCAGTCTGCCATCCGAGGGTCCCAGAATCTGATTTGGACCCGCAGCTTGAGCTGTGAGCCAGCGGGGTGGGCACAGTGAACACATCCTGTCTACACCTCTCTCTACCTTCCTGGTATCCTGTCCTCATGTCCAGGGGTCCTTGGTGCCCCGGGGACACGTGAGGGAGAAGGAGATGAAGCCGTGGGGGCCAGCAGGACAGGTGACCGCTGATGGGAGGGAAATAATGACCATTAAACTCTCACCAGGCCCTTACAGCATGCACGGCGGACGCTGCCTCCTGTGAAGCAGCCCTGTGAAGCAGCTGCTGGCAATTCCCATTTTACAGATGAGGAAACTGAGGCCCAGAGGCATTATTAAAAATGACACAGGTGGTAAAATTCATGGGAAGGTAATGCCTGTTTGTTGAGTGCCTCACTGGGTGCTTCTATAAGCAGCATGTTCCATCTTCTCTGTCCTCTCCAGCCCATTGCACCTGCTAGCAGGGCTCTCTCCCATCTCCACTACCTTCCTCTGACCCCAGAAACACAGCAACTCCTGCCACTGCCTCCAGACATCCAGACTCGGATGAGACCACCCCTCCCTGCCGCTCAGTGGGCCCTCTGCCCCCGGCAGCCTGCGGCCATGTCCTCCTGAGTGCCTGGCCAGCCTGCTGCCCAGCCAGGGTCCTGTCTCCCGCTGCTTTCTTGGTCTGGGCCTGGGAACAGCATGGGTTCTTAGACCAGGATTTAGCCACTTCCTAACTGGATAACCGTGGCCCGCTCATTGGATCCAGGAGGGGACTTGTTCTCTCCCCCAGCCTCCAGGCATTGGTGTGCCTGAACTGAAGGCCTTGCTGCTGTGGGAGGGGCTTCTCGGGTGCAATGGGCCTGGGAAGTGGAGCTAGGCATGCCGCAGTCGGATCCGGCCCCAGGAGCCCACGTGGGAAAGCAGCGAAGGCCGCCGCCTGCAGTGCCAGCATTCCTGACGGGCTCGGGTTTGAGTCCCAGCTGCTCCAGTTCCAGTCCAGCCCCCTGCTGATGCGCCTGGGAAAGCAGTGGAAGATGGCCCAGGTCCATGTGGGAGACCTGGATGAAGCTCCTGGCTCCTGGCTTCTGCCTGGTCCAGCCCTGGCTGTTATGAATATTTGAGGAATGAATCAGCAGATGGAAGATTCTCATTCTCTCTCTCTCTCTGTCTCTCTGTCTCTCTGTCTCTCTTTCTCTCCCTGCCTATGCCTCTCCCTCTCTGTAGCTCTGCCTTTCAGATAAATAAATGAATCTTAAAAAAAAAAAAAAGAAAAGAAAAAATAAGATTCAGCTCCAGGCTCCAAATCCCTGTCCTTCCCTGATACCTCAGCCCCACCTTGAAGGTAACAGCTCCCGAATCTCCACGGATGGGGGTGCGAGGTTCCAGGGGCCAGGAGGGCGGTGGATGGAGTCCAGGTTGACAAAGGTCCATGGGGAAATGGGAGGACTAGAGATGGGGTAGAGCCCTGGGAGTGACCAGAAAGTGGGCCTCTTGCTCTCTGTCTCACTGTCTCTCTTTCTCCGTTTTTAAAGATGTCCTCGGGGCCAGACTCCCTTCACTGGCCTCTGACGGCTACAGCACGGAGCCTGTCCCACGGCCGCAGAGCCTGGCCCTGAGAACAGCGCCAGCTCCTCTGCCTTCTGTCCACCCCATGATCTGGTCGTCTTCCCAGCTTTTGCCTTGTAAAGGGGCCCCGTGCTGCCGCAACCCAAAGCACTCAGTCTCCAGTCCTACTGTGGCTCGCCCTGCACGCACTCAGGACTCCGGGGTTCAGCTTTGCAAGGGGTCAGGACAACCGCAGGGGGTTTCGGGAACACAGCCCCCAACACTATTTTTTACGCCACAGTCGTTGGGAAGTCAACCCTCTTCCCCTAGGACTTGGCGCTGTGGACCTGCTTTCGCCTTCTCACCTGGCCGCCTGGAAGAGAGCATTGAGGGCTGATAGCAAAGCCCCAGTCCTTCTCTCGAGCCCCTGGGATCCAGCCAGAGATCCCTAACCCACGCTCCTCGTGCTTGCCAGCAAATTTCCTTTATTATTTATTTTTGCTTTAGTTGGTTTATGGTGTGTTTCTGTTATTTGCAACTGCTGCAACTCTGGTTAATGCCATGTCTTGTCGCTCCCCCTCTTCGTGGAGGAACGACACTAAGCCCTGCCTAGGCTTCATATCCGAGTCACGGCACCATTATGTCGCTCCCCCTCTTCGTGGAGGAACGACACTAAGCCCTGCCTAGGCTTCATATCCGAGTCACGGCACCATTATGTCGCTCCCCCTCTTCGTGGAGGAATGACACAGGACCCTGCGCTGTTCTTTCGTCTGCTCGGCCCTCCCCGGGTTTGCTGCTGGTTCTTCCCGGGTTGGCTACCAACCCTTCCACCTCCGTGGAAGGGCGGGCCCCCCTGCCACATTCCCCACTTCCGCGGGGGAGCAGCACACCGCCGGCCGGCTCTCTCGGGGGCTGCACAGGTGTTCCTTCAGCTAGATGTTCCCCTTAGATGTTCCTGGTGCATGCCGTCTCTCTCCTCCTTTATAGTCCTCCTCCGCCAATCCCAACTCGGCTGCCCACACGCCGAGTACGCTGCTCTCCTCCAATCAGGAGCAGGTCCTACAGTTTATTGGTTGAACTGGAGGCAGCTGTGTAGAAGCTGTTTTCTCCTCTCCCAGCGCCATATTGTGGGAGAGCAGATGCATAGAATAAGTCTTAATCCCAGTAACTTAGTCTAGTCCGGGTTGCTCCCCACAATGTCTCAGCCAATCTGATCTGTTTTTTTTTTTTTTTTTTTAGCAGCTTTTATATCTAAAGACTTCAGCTTTAATGATTTATACAATCCTTTGGTTTAATCCTTGGTCAGTATAAAGGTCCAAATCAAAATCAAGTCATGAGCACTTACAATACCTACCCTATACTTAGATACCAACATTTTCTTCTCAGTGTGTCTGCCTATGGGGGAGGGGCAGAAATTGTCCAGAGCTTTTATTCCTTGCCTATGAGGGCATTTAGGAAAATCCTACTAAACTACAACAGTAGTTTCTGCAAAACTGAGATACACCACAGAGTTGAACAGGTAAATAAATAACAGAACCAAACTGATTTCAGTAGTCAAGTCATATTTCCAAAAGTGAAATCTATTAAGAACAAGTAATATATATGCCCAAGAAATTACAAGAAATGATGATCATGGTTAGCTACAGAGGCAAACTGATATCTAATTATCCCAGGCTTGTGAATAATTAAAATCAAATTCATATGCTAATTCAAATCTTATGTACAATAAGCTGGTCAAGTATCATTTGAATACACATCATATTTGGTAAACTTAAAATTATATTACCTTTTCTATTCCTGTAATATCTGGAATAAGTCCATGCCAATATAGAAAACAAGGTAATTTTCATTTATGGGTTAACAGACTGACAGAAAGTTTCTACTGTGTATGTTTCAGAATATAAAAGTTAAAGAATTTTTTAAGGAGGAAAAAACACTTAAATTACTGAAGTTTAATTGATCAAAGTTTAATGTCCACTTATAAAAATGAAATTTTAAAACAGATGCCATACAGTTATTATATGGTGGCCCTACTGATCTGATTACCAAAAGCATTTAAGGAAGGGAAGTTCAGTTGAAAACAGATTAACCCAAGGGATGTATGCTGCTTTAGAAATTTGTTTTGCAGGAAAACTAGCTGCTTGGCCTAGTTTGAAAGCTAATTACAAAATTCATTTTCTTAATGGTCCAGATATTTTGCCAATTCTTCCAACTCAGCAGAACTCCCATCGATTTCTACACTGATTGCAGACAACAATGTGGCCATCTGTTCGCCAGCACTCAGTGTTTGCACCTGCGTGGAGGTGCAGTTCTTCTTGTCATGTTTGCCACATGTGAACAAGCCAGTCTGGGTTCCACCTGTCCCGGCCATCTGAAGTCCTCTGCTGGCTTCTTCGGTCAAGTTTTTCTGCATCTCTGAGCTCATCACTAGCCATTTCCTCTGCTGTCATCCTAGCAAATAAGTCAGGAGGAATATTCCCACAATACATTTTCCTTAGATTTTTTGCATCTTTAAGACCTGATATCCTACTTCGTACTGCTGTATTTCAGGTCTGTATTCCTTATTTCTTGCTAGACAGTTTCCTCAATTTGCGGTCTCAATTCTTCCTCATCAGCTCCAATAGCCACGCAGTCATCTCCCTGCAGCTCAGCCTCTCCCTGCACTTCACCTGCACAGTCAGAAGTGCGTGGTGCCCGAGGAATAGAGGAAGCGTAAGGATCTAGGGCGTGTGTGTTGTTCTTTCTGCTGCTCCGTTGCCGCTGGAGCTACTTCCTTCTCTTGCCTCCGGGCTACTCTGTGACGCAATTGCAGGTTCTTTTTTCTTTTCTTCGGGGTCTTTTTCTGTTGCTTTTCCAGGATTTGATGAGAGACTTTGCTACAGATGTAACTTCTTCATCTGTACTTTGCTTGCGAATAGCGTCCACCGACACCCCGATTCCGCGGACTGTAATCATTCCAGGGTCACAGGAATCTGCTTCAGCTGCTCTGGCAAATCCGGTGCTCCAGCTGCGCTCTCCCTCCCCATCTTGTCCGTCTTCTCGACGGTGCGGACTCCCTCCTCCTCCTCATGGCGCCGGGGCCCAGCCTGCTGGGGCTGTGGAATGGCAGAAGCTGGTGTGGAGAGGACATAGAACCCTGTGTCCTGTCCCGCGAGCCCCACCACGGCAGGCCTGGGCCTAGGGCCTTCCTCACAAACCAGACCAGAGGTGGCAGCCTGATCCAGTTCTTTCGTGGGTAGGAGACCTAAGTCTAACCATAAAAGGCTGAGCAGAGAACCGTGTACTACGCACTCAACAGCTCAGCTCCTCCACCAAGGAACACATCACAAGTTTTAACAATTGCATTTATTTTCATCCATTCAAAGAGACAGAGAGAGACAAGAGATAGACACACACACACACACACACACACACAATCTTTCATCCGCTGGTTCACTCCCCAGATGCCTGCCACAGGCAGCGCTGAGCCAGGCAAAAGTCAGGAGCCCGGAACTGCATCCAGGTCTTCCACATGGTGCCGGGACCATCACCTGCTTCCTATCCAGGCACATTAGCAGGGGGCTGGATCAGAATCCGAGTAGCTGGCACGCTGCCATTGCAGGCTGGGGCGTAACGGCTGCATCACCACACCAGCCATGGGACTACCAGCACCTGCCCCCAGCAATTATTCTCTGGTTACTAACTGAGGGTGATCTTCCCGCCAGCCTGCAACCTTCGCTTGTGTAGGGATGATAACTTGTTCGCTGTATTCCTCACACCTAGCACATAACCTAAAAGAGCAGGTTAATAAAAAAATTTTTTTGACAGGCAGAGTGGACAGTGAGAGAGAGACAGAGAGAAAGGTCTTCCTTTTGCCATTGGTTCACCCTCCAATGGCCGCCACGGCCGGCACGCTGCAGCCGGCGCACCGCGCTGATCCGAAGCCAGGAGCCAGGTGCTTCTCCTGGTCTCCTATGTGGGTGCAGGGCCCAAGCACTTGGGCCATCCTCCACTGCACTCCTTGGCCACAGCAGAGAGCTGGCCTGGAAGAGGAGCAACCGGGACAGAGTCCGGCGCCCTGACCGGGACTAGAACTCCGTGTGCCGGCGCTGCAGGCGGAGGATTAGCCTAGTGAGCCGCGGCGCCTGCCAAATATTTTTTTGAATGAATAAATAATTAAACATCAAGTACGTGGCGGTTAAGACCATTTGCTCCGGGGTGAGATCGAAACACTAAAGTAGACCCCGGTGCAGGTCCTGATTCTGCCACTAATTGGCTGTATTTACGCGGCCCTGTCTCCACCCAGGCGCTTAGGAGCCTCCGTTTTCCCAGCTGTACAGTGGGGGCGCTCCCAGGACCTTTGACGGGACTGTCGTGCGGGATATGTGCAGCTACTGGCACCGTTCCTCCTAGGAAGTACGGAACACCTGTGGGTTAAGTGGATGGTGGATCGGCCTTCCTCGTGTCCCTTTACCCAACCCACTCTCTCCAAAGTCCCCGCGAGACGAGAACAACCCTTGTCTTCTACAAAAGGAGAAATGGGCCCGGTGTGAGTGGGGAGCTGCTCCGAGGCTCGGCTGAGAGCGGAGCCCGGGACCTGCGGGAATGGGCACCAGCAGGTGGGGCTGCGGAGCGCGCCGCTCGCCCCGCCCCCCGGGCCCCCCTGCAGGCCCCTGTCTCTCTCTCCCCCGCCCCCCTAGATAAGATCCTCCGGCCCCTCTCTCCCCGAGCTCGGGCCCCGCCTCCATCCCTGTCCCCTCCGCGGTTTCAGGGTCCCCTGCACCCCGAGAGAGGGGCCCGCCCTTCCCCGCCCTCGCCGTCCCCTGGGTCCCTGGCTCCAGCCACGCCCCAGCCGGATCCTAAGGAACTCGCCCCTCGCTCCGCCCCCTCTACCCCGCCCCCGCCCCTTTGTTCGGGAGCCGGCGGCTCAGCCCAGCGGGCGGGTCCGGGGCGCCCCCACCCCCACCGCAGTCTCCCCGGGGAGCCGCAGGCGGGCGCCTAGGGAGGTGGGGCGCGCGGGCCCCGCTCTTTCTTTGTTCCGCGGAGCATTCCTGTGCTCCAGCCCTGCCCACCAGGGGCTCTGGTGGCCTGCAGGTTGTGCCTCGGAAAAAGCGGTGGGAATACACAGCCCTTAAGGCCTGGCGTCTGGCACATCCTGGGAGTTTCTGCACTTGCTAATCCAAGGGTCTCCGCGAGGTTGAATGTAAAGCGAAAATGCAGGTACGACAGCCTCGGGCGCAAAGTGAACGCTCCTCTTTGGAAAAGCTGCCCTGGGTGCCTTTGCCCAGAGTTCACCTTCCTCCTCTTTGCGCTTCCTACTAACGAAGTCCCCCTAAATCTTGGGAGTCTCGCACATTCGCACCCCGGCAAGAAGAGAGAGAAGGAAGAAGGCCAGGCCGGCGCCGCGGCTCACTAGGCTACTCCTCCGCCTGCGGCGCCGGCACACCGGGTTCTGGTCCCGGTTGGGCGCCGGATTCTGTCCTGGTTGCTCCTCTTCCAGTCCAGCTCTTTGCTGTGGCCCTGGAAGGCAGTAGAAATTCTACCCTGAAAAACTCTTGGAGGTTTCCACTGATCTCAACCAGGCTCCACAGATCACTCTGGGGGCTGGGCGGCTGGCCTAGCGCTTCAACTCATTGACACTCTTGTGGTCCCTATGGGAGTGCCTGGGTTTTAGCCCCAGTTCCACTCCCAAGTCCAGCTTCTTGCAAATGTGCACCCTGGGAGGCAGCAGGTGATGGCTCAGGTCCGTGGGTCCCTGCCACCCACACAGGCCCAGGGGTCCCTGCCACCCACACAGGTCCGTGGGTCTCTGCCACCGCTGGACTGAGTTTCCTGCTCCCAGCTTCAGCCTGGCCCAGGGCCAGTGTGAGCAATGGGTCTCCTGCTGTCTCTGTCTCTCTGCCTCTCGAACAAATAAAATAATAAACAAACAGATCACTCTTGCCATGAGTCTGAAGGGGGGCAGAGGAGGAGGAGAGCAGAGGGGTTAAGGGGCTGTTTTGTCATCAAGGTAAAGAAAATGGCAGATTGGACTACAAGAGCAGCTGTGGTAAAAATACTTGGCGTAGCCTATTTGGCAATGGAGCCAGAGCAAGAGAAAGCAAAGTGACGGCTGCTTCTGCTGTCATTTGAGCCCCTGGATCCAGCTATGCCTGAAGTTGTTTCTCCTGGCTTTTATTTTTTTGACAGGCAGAGTTAGACAGTGAGAGAGAGAGACAGAGACAGAGAGAAAGGTCTTCCCTCCGTTGGTTCACCCCCCAAATGGCTGTTACAGCCAGCACGCTGCGCTGATCCGAAGCCAGGAGCCAGGTGCTTCTCCTGGTCTCCCATGCAGGTGCAAGGCCCAAGCACTTGGGCCATCCTCCACTGCATTCCTGGGCCACAGCAAAGAGCTGGACTGGAAGAGGAGCAGCCAGGACAGAACCGGCGCCCCAACCAGAACTAGAACCCGGGGTGCCAGCACTGCAGGCGGAGGATTAGCCTAGTGAGCCACGGCGCCGGCCTCTCCTGGCTTTTACAAGTATGTGAGCCAATACGTTCTTTCTTCTGTTTAAAGTCAGTTTGATTTGGGATTCTGTCATGTGGAACATTTCTTTTAAAAGATTTATTTATTTGAAAATCAGGGTTAACACACACACACAGATCTTCAATCCACTGATTCACTCTCCAGATGGCTGAGACAGCCAGGACAGGGCCAGGCCAAAGCCAGGAGCCGGGAGCTTCCTCCGGGTCTCCCACATGGGTGCAGGAGTCCAAGCACTTGGGCCATCTTCTGCTGCTTTCCCAGACACATTAGCAGGGAGCTGGATCAGAAGTGACGTGGCTGGGTCTGGAACCAGCGCCCACATGGGATGCCAGCGCTGCAGGCTGCGGCTTTAACAGCTTCTCCTCCACACCTGTCGCTTGGAAATTAAATAAGTCAGGGTGCATGTGCATTCTATTGAGAATCCTCAAAACAAATCCATGCATAGCTGCTATTATTGGCCAAGTTTTGCAATTGAGAAAACAGGCTTAGAGAAAGTGAATTTCCCAAGGCCAACAGAAAGTAATGGTGGAGATAGGATGCGGACTAAGTCACTGACCCCAAAGCTTGCACAATTGACTCTTCAGGACTCTGTAAAATGCACACCCCCACCCCACTATAATCTTCCTGGCCAGCACTCACTTCCTGTTGCTCTGTCCTAAAGGAGGATACCAGGGTACAGAATGAACCCTTGTATTCCAAAAGAAACTTCGAGGGGTCAGAATTCCACTCACCCATGTTTGGCACAGTGGCTAAGTGGATGCTTGGGTTGCCTGAGCACATGAATTCAAATCCTACTTCCTCCATTTCCGATCCAGCTTCCTGCCAGTGTGCATCCCGGGAGGCAGCAGGTGATGGTTCAAATACTCAAGTCCTGGAGCTGGTGCGTTGTGGTGCACCAGGTTAAGCCACTACCTGTGAGGCCAGCATCCTACATAAGAACACTGGTTCAAACCCCAGCTATTCCATTTCCAACCCAGTTCCCTGTTTAATGTGCTGGGAGAACAGCAGAAAGTGGCCCAAGTGCTTGGGCTCCTGCCTGTTATGTGAGAAACCAGGATAGAGATCTTGGCTTTGACCTGGCATAGACCTGGCTGTTGAGGTCATGCAGGAAGTGAATCAGTCGATGGAACATCTAGTTCATTTTCCCCCCATCTTTCAAATAAATAAATCTTTTTTTTAAGTACTTGGCTCCCTGCCACCCATATGGGAGATTTGCAGGGCTCTGTAATGCTGATTCTCCGCTCCTGCGTGACAGGGTGGACATATGACCACGCTCTGCTAAACAGGGTACGGTATCCTATTTGCCTAATCTCAGGGGTTGGATCGGAGAAAGAATGAGCACTTGTCTAGGCCTGGTTGTTGCAGGCATTTGAAAAGCAATTCAGGGGCCAGTGCTGCAGCGCAGCAGGTTAAAGCCCTAGCCTGAAGCAGCGGCATCCCATATGGGTGCCGGTTCAAGACCCGGCTGTTCTACTTCCTATCCAGCTCTCTGCTATGGCCTGGGATAGCAGTAGAAGATGGCCCAAATCCTTGGGCCCCTGCATCCATGTGGGAGACCTGGAAGAGACTCCTGGCTTCGGATCAGCGGCCATCCGGGGAGTGAACCGGCGGATGGAAGACCTCTCTCTCTGCCTCTACCTCTACCCTCTCTGTAACTCTGTTTTTCAAATAAATAAAAATAAATCTTAAAAAAAAAAAAAGCAATTCAATGGATAGACGATCTCTCTCTCTCTCTCTTTCTCTCAGCTTCTCTGTTACTCTGCCTTTCAAATATAATTAAATAAATAAACATTTTTTATAAAACAAAAGAAACCTTGAAACAGGGGGCAGGAGTTTGAAACCGTGAAACAGGGGGCGGTGAAGACACCGCATCTCAAATCCGAGTGCCTGGGTCTGAGTCCAGGCTCCATTGCTGATTTCAGCTTCCTGCTCATGTGCACCCTGGGAGGCAAACAGGTGATGGCTCGAGCACTCAAGTCCCTGCCGCCATGTTCAAGACCTGGATTGAGCTCCGGGCTCCTGGCTTTGGCCTGTCCCAGCCTCAGCTGTTGCCAGCATATGGGGAATGAACTAGCAGATGGTTTTCTCAGTGTCTGTCTGCCTTTCAATCTGTATTTTTTAAGCTTCTAATGGATATTTTCATCTTTTTAGAAAAAGAAAAGCTGAAATATAAAACTCATTCACTATGGCTGGATCCAGGGGTTCGAATGTCTTTAAAGTCTCCAATTTTCTGGATTTCTAGGCTTCTATGTGGGGAGTAAGAGCACCGCCAGTGGCCCGAGGTTTAGCTTAGCAGCTTCAAGGGAGAGGGAAAACGTCCTCCAATGGGACTCTGGTTTACTCAGGGGCCAAGTGCTCATTCTTTCTCCGGTCCAACCCTTGAGATTAGGCAAATAGGATACCATACCCTGTTTAGCAGAGTGTGGTCATGTGTCCACCCTGTCATGCAGGAGGGGAGAATCAGCATTAATCCAACCACATGGAATAATTCATTTTTTTTTAAGATTTATTTATTTGAGAATCAGAGTTACAGAGAGAGGAGAGGTAAAGCGAGAGAGATCTTCCATCTGCTAGTTCACTCCCCAGATGGCCTCAACGGCCAGAGCTGCGCCGATCTGAAGCCAGGAGCCAGGAGCTTCTTCCAGGTCTCCCATACAGGTGCAGGGGCTCAAGGACTTGGGCCATCTTCTACTGCTTTCCCAGGCCACAGCAGAGAGCTGAGTTGGAAGAGGAGCAGCCGGGACTAGAACTGGCACCCATATGGGATGCTGGCACTGCAGGCGGTGGCTTTACCCACTATGCCACAGCACCGGCCCAAAATGATTCCTTTTAAAATGATTTTGTCCCCTCGAGGATAGGGAAGGATTGTTGAGCAGCCCGATGCAACAGAAGTCTTCTTCAGAAAACACTGGCCGCTCTGTTCCGACTTTCCGTAACTGAACCTGGGAAGTTGCACAATTTGTACTGGAAAGAGGCCAGATAATGGAGGAAACACGCCTGGGTTCAAGCCCTGGCACGACACTGAGCTCTCGAGCTTCTGTTGCTAACCCACAGCATTGTTCTATGTGCTGTCCATTCTTGGCACCGGTCCGAGTCCTGGCTGCTCCTCTTCCGATCCAGCTTTCTGTTGATGGCCTTGCAAAGCAGAGGAAGATGGCCCAAGTGCTGGGACCCTGCACCCATGTGGGAGAACCAGAAGTTCCTGGCCCCTGGCTTTGGATCGGCCCAGCTCCGGCCGTTGTGCCCATCTGGGGAGTGAACTTCTGTCTTTGTCTCTTCCTCTCTCTGTAACTCTGACTCTCAAATAAATATTTTTTTTTAAAGAAAAGAGTTTTCGGGACCAGCGCCATGGTGCAGTAGGTTAATCCTCTGCCTGTGGCTCCCGCATCCTGTATGGGCACCAGTTCTAGTCCCGGCTGCCCCTCTTCCAACCCAGTTCTCTGCTGTGGCCTGGGAAATCAGTGGAAGATGGCCCAAGGGCTTGGGTCCGTGCACCCATATAGGAGACTGGGAAAAAGCACCTGGCTCCTGGCTTTGGATCAGCACATCAGCTGTTGTGGGCATCTGGGGAGTGAACCAACCGGAGAAAGACCTCTCTCTCTCCTTCTCCCTCTCACTGCCTGTAACTCTACCTCTCAAATAAATAAAATCTTCTAAAAAAGAAAAGAGTTTTTGTAGAAACCTTGAAACATTGAAAGACTGAAAATCACACTTTACAAATTAGAAATAATGATGGTGAATCATGATCACAGAACCTTGACATTGTGTGATACTGACAGAGTGCTCCTGGGTATTTTGCTGGGGCAGGTGCCTTTGGGATCGCTTTACTGTTTGAGTAAATACTTGAGAATACTTGCCGTATTCTCTTCTGTACTCAGAAGGCCATGATCTTGGATGTTGCAGTCTAGACACAATCTTTGGGCATCTCGACACGGCTGTCACCCTCCCAGCCGACTGTCCGCCAGACCTCATGGGAACAGCGTGTATTTGCAGGCAAGGCACAGTCAATGCGTTTTCCTATTGGTTCACGCTCAGCAGCACACCACACCTGTGAAGACTGAGACACGGGGGAGTTGACAAGACCTGCATGGAGCAGTTACTGCATTCTGTCACTTCCAGCTGGGCGAAGGATGTGTATCAGTTCACAGCCACGAAGGCCAGGGGGCTTCTGAATCGGCTCCGTGATTCCGCCCCGGACTTGGGTTCTGACCAGCTCTGTGGTCAGTGTCCTCCTCCGCAGGCTCACTGAAGTCATCTACTGTCTTCCCAGGTGTACTAGAGGGAGCTGGACAGGAAGCTGGCTGGCTGGGACTCCAAAAAATACAGGATGCCAGCATCGCTGGGTTGCAAACAATGTCTTAACTCACTGCACCACAACAACAGCTCCAAAGTGAAGGGGTTTTGGTTTGTTTTAGCTGGGTGCACTCATTACCTGTTAAACATTAAAATAAAAATTAAAACAAGGTTGAGTGAGCATTTGGCCTAGCGGCTGAGACGTTGGTTAAGATGCTCAGCTGTCACGCACAGCAGAGAATCTGGTTTCATACTTGAATATCCTGATTCCAGCCTCCTGCACGCAGACCCCCGGAGGCAGCAGCGATGGCTCAGGTGACCCGGTCCCTGCCATCCATGAATCACAGATTCTTTAAGAATCTGATTGACCTGAACCGAGTTCTGGCTCCTGCCTTTGGCCTCAGGGCCTAGGGGCTGTTATGGGTACTTGCAGAGTGAATTGGCAGGGAGCTTTCTCTACCTCTGACATTTAAACAAATGAATAAAAGTTAAAAAATAACAACAACAACAACAAAAACCAAGAACAAAACCACCATGTCGATGGCTGGCCTTGTAGTGCAGCGGCTTAAGCTGCCCACCTGTGATGCTGGCATCCCATCTGGTCACTGGTTTGAGACTAGGCTGCCCCACTTCTAATCCAGTTTCCTGCTAATGCTCCTGGGATAGCAGAGGAAGGTGGCCCAAGCACTTGGGCCCCTACCACCCTCATAGGAGACTGGGATGGAGTTCCTGGCTCTTGGCTTTGTGGCATTTGGGGAGTGAGCCAGCAAATAGAAAATTCTCTCTCTCTCTCTCTCTCTCTCTCTCTCTCTCCCCCCACCCCCATCCCTTGGATCCATTTCGATCATTCCTGAGGGCTCCTTCCCTGTCAGAGCCAGTGCTTTGGTGTCCAGTGCCCCCCCCCCCAACCTTCTTCAGGGGCCGCTCTTTGGCCGCTGGAGCTGCTGGACTCCGCAGCAGCCCATGGCAGCAGCTGGGCGCTTCCTCCCTGCCCCCGCCCCGGCATGCCCAGCCAACGGCTGATCAGGGGCTCCCCCACCTGCCGCTGCATGCAGCCAGCTGCCTAGCGATGCTGTGGAGTCCCAGGCCCGATGCCGTCTTCCCCTTGCTGTGCCGCTTCCCCACTCCCGTGCCAGGGTCCCCTGACAGCATCTGAATTCCCTGCTTGTACCCGAATCCCCGTTCCAGGCTGCTTCTGGGAAACCATCTCACCTCTACTTGCTTTTATGAAAGCAGGACTTAGGTGTTGACTTGGCCGCTTATTTAATTACACATGTGATGCCTTTGCTGTCCCTGTAACAGCCCACGAGCTGAGCGCTCAGTGGCGTTTCATAGCCGAGTCCCCAACCCACTCTTCCCTGAGAAGGCAAACTGTGTTACGGTGACCCAGTGTCTTTCAGACCTTCCACTGTGTGTTTCGTGCGCTTGTTTTTCATTAGTGAGTGTGCCCTTTGCTCTTCGTGGGCATCCTGCCCCTCCTCTTCAAGAGTCTGCCCTGGGGGCAGGCGTCTGGGACAGCAGCTAATGAACCCATGTCAGAGAGCCTGGTTCAAGTCCCAGCTCTGCTCCTGATCCCAGCTTCCTGCCAGTGTGCACCTGAGAGGCCGCCGGTGATGGCTCAAGTACTCAGGTCCCTGCCGCCCATGAAGGGGACCTGTGTGGAATTCCTGACTCCTGGAGTTAGCCTGGCTCTGCCTGGCTGTTAAGGCCAACTAGGGAGTGAACCCACAAAAAAGAATCTGTCGGGACAACTGTTATGGCACAGCAAGTTATGCTACTGCTTGTGACGCGGACATCCCAAATTGGAGTGTTGGTTCAAGTCCCAGCTACTCCACGTCCAATCCAGCTTCCTGCTAATGTGTCCTCAGAGGCAGCAGGAGATGGCTCAAGTGTTTAGACCTGGACCCACGTGGGAGGCTTGCATGGAATTCCTGGCTTCTGGCTTCAATATGGCCCAATCTCAGCTGTCTTAGGCATTTGGGGAGTGAACCAGCAGAGGGGAAGACATCTCTCTCTCTCTCTCTCTCTCTGTTTGTCTCTCACTGTCTCTGCCACTCTTTCAAATAAATTAATTAATTCAACTTTTTTTTTTAAAGATTGATTTATTTATTTGAGAGGCAGAGTTACAGAGAGAAGGAAAGACAGAAAGAGAGGGAGAGGGAGAGGGAGAGGGAGAGGGAGAGGGAGAGGGAAGGAGAGAGAGAGAGATCCCAAAATGGCCACAAGGGCCAGAATTGAGCCGATCTGAAGTCAGGAACCAGGAGCTTCTTCCCGGTCTCCCATGCAAGTGCAGGGGCCCAAGCACTTGGGCCGTCTTCTACTGCTTTCCCAGGCCGTAGCAGAGAGCTGGATTGGAAGACGGCAGCCAGGACACAAACTGGTGCCAATATGGGATGCTGCAGGCTGTCTTAGCCTACTGTGCCACAGCGCTGGCCCCCCATAAAAAATCCTTTCTTGATTGTTTCCATGTCACCTTGCCTCCAGGGTGACCTTCCCAAGCTCCTATAACATCATGTTTTCCCCTTCCTTAGGGCCCAGGGAGAAATGCCTCTCACTGGGCCATCCCACAAACTTCCTATGCTGCCTCGGGCCTGGGGCTCCTGTCTCAGCTCACTCCAGTCACAGGACTCCCCCCAGGTACTTGAATAACTGGGCTCTTTAGTACCCCAGGGCCCTGGCACAGCCAACAATCTTCCCTCTCCCTCTTTGAGTGGCTAATTCTCCTGGGGGTCCCAGCAGAAAAGCATTGCCCTGAGGCCCCAGGCGGGTGACACTCACACGCTAAGTATTCACTTCCGAGTGCTCATAAACAACGTGTCAGCTTTTCGGGATGCGCACTGGGCGCTACGCTTCTGGTTGATGCATGGGCGATCCTGGGGACCGGTCGTGTTTTCTACCCCCTGAAGTGAAAAGTTCCACAGGGACAGGGTTCCCGTCTGTTTTGGTTGTCTGTATCCATAGTGACTTGCACAGTGCCAAGCAAGGAAGCAAGTCTCCACCAATGGTTCTGACCTGACAGGAAGAATTGGGAAACTGTTAGAGAAAGCTCCCGAGTCTCTCTCTCTCTGACAATGCTCGTCCTCTCTCTGTTAATTTGAAGGGCAGAGTCTCTCTCTCTCTCTCTCTCTCTCTCTCTCTCTCACACACACACACACACACACAGAGAGAGAGAGAGAGAGAGAGAGAGAGATCTAGCCACTGGTTTGCTCCCCAAATGTTTGCAATGTCCAGGGCTGGTCTAGGCCAAAGATAGGGTCCAGGAACTCTATCTATGTTTTCCACAAGGGTGCAGGGGCACAAGCACTTGGGCCACCTTCAGCTGCTTTCCCAGGTGCATTAGCCAGTAGCTGGATTGGAAGTGGAGCAGCCAGGACTTGAACCGGCGCTCACTTGCCAGTGTCGCAGGTGGCTGTTTAACCCGCTGTGCCACAACACTGGCCCCTAGAAGAGATTGACAGCTGGACAGTATCCTCTCTGAGCTGTAAGGACGCAGACTAACACAGTGTTTCCAAAATATCTCATAGGTTTCAAAGTATTTATTACCACTATGAATATTTCATGCCTGCAGATTGCCTTGGGATGTAGGCGTTCTTCCAGATATTTCTCAATGGGGCATATAACTGGTACCACGTAAGTACAATGGTTTCTAAGATCTGGTTTCACAGTCATCCATCTCCTGTGACAGTGTTCTTGCATTTAGCAGCTTTCTAGGTTGATGCTAAGAGGTCTGACATGTTGTCAGTGTGCCTACTAATGGATGGCTCTGCAGAGCCACGTTTTCTCTTCTGGTTGCTCCCAAATATGGCTTCCTTTGGTCCAAAATGAAGTGATGACTAGATCCACACAAGCCAGTAAAAGCAGCACTTTGGCAGCTGCAAAAAAAAAAAAAAGCACCTTGGGAGCCTGGCCTTGTGGCACAGCAAGCTAAGATGCTGCCTGCAATGCGGACATCCAACATAGAGTGCCAGTTGGAGCCCCAGCTGCTCCACTTGTGATCCAGCTCCCTGCTAATGCGCCTGGAAATCAGCAGATGATGGCCCAAGTACTTGAGCTCCTGACAATCATATGGGAGACTTGGGTGGAGTTCCTGGCTCCTGGTTTTGGCCTGGACCCTCTCTTCAAATAAATAAACAAATAAATCTTAAAAAAAAAAAAAAAACAAAAAAAACAGACCTCTTGGTTTTAGCTGTTGATTGTGTGAAGTTCAAACCGCCAAACCACATTTCACCTGCGACTGTGAAAACCAACCTTACAGAAAGAATGTTGTTCTTTATTTTGCATGTGGCGATGCTTTTGGAAAGTTCAAACTTTTCCCCCTCTGTCTGAAATGATATTTTGCCCACATATAAAACAGACCTTGATAATAAAATTGCGATAATGAAGCTGACAATTAGAAGAGAAAGTGATAAAATTACAGGAATATCACAGGAAGTAGAGCAAAATGACAGAGATAGAACATAGGAGAGAAATTATCAGAAAATTAGAAAGTCTACCTAAGAAGTCTAATATCTGAGTCTCAGGAGTTACAGAAAGAACAGATGAAAGACAGGAAGGAAATCTTCAAAAAACTGTTGGAGAACTCTCGAGAACATTGGTTGCCATAGTGAGGCCCACTGAGTTCCCAGAAATTGGCTGAAAATCTGTCCATGTCAAGTGACGCTGGCATGAACTCTTGAGACAACAGGGATAAAAAGATGTCACAAGACTCTGGAGGGGAAAAACCAAGCTTTCCAAACCTGTACTTAGAGGAGAGGGGCAGACACGAGCGTGTGCAGCCACGCGCACACTCGGAGAGCCTAGTCACTGATGCTGGATCTTCCTAAGGACATTCATCCTGTGCCTGTGTGAAAAGGAACACGCTCAAGGATGTACTTTCAAAGATGTATTGATTGGGCCAGCGCCGCGGCTCACTAGGCTAATCCTCCACCTGTGGCGCTGGCACACCGGGTTCTAGTCCCAGTTGGGGTGCCAGATTCTGTCTCTGTTGCTCCTCCTCCAGTCCAGCTCTCTGCTGTGGCCAGGGAGTGCAGTGGAGGATGGCCCAAGTGCTTGGGCCCTGCACCCCATTGGAGACCAGGAGAAGCACCTGGCTCCTGGCTTCAGATCCATGCAGCGCGCCGGCTGTGGTGGCCATTTGGGGGGTGAACCAATGGAAAAAGGAAGACCTTTCTCTCTGTCTCTCTCACTGTCTAACTCTGTCTGTCAAATAAAAAAAAATATTGATTTTTTTTTTTTTGAGAGGAGAGAGAAAGAAGGAGAGAGAGAAGGAGAGGGAGGCATACTACCCCCTGCTGGTTCACTTCCCAAATGCCTGCAACAGCCAAGACTGGGTTGAATTGAAGCCAGGAATAAAAACTCAGGGCAGAGCACCTGCTGATTTCCAGGGTGTGCACGAGCGGGAAACAGAAGTTCAGGGCCAGAGCCCGGAATCAAATACAGGCACTCTGATGCAAGACACAGGTGTCTTAACTACTAGGCCAAATGTCCTCCCCAGATGTACTTTTTGTTGTTTGAAGATTTATTTATTTATTTGAAAGAGTGAGGGAGAGGCCGGCGCCGCGGCTCACTAGGCTAATCCTCTGCCTGTGGCGCCGGCACACCGGGTTCTAGTCCTGGTCGGGGCACCAGATTCTGTCCCAGTTGCTCCTCTTCCAGGCCAGCTCTCTACTGTGGCCCAGGAGTGCAGTGGAGGATGGCCCAAGTCCTTGGGCCCTACACCCCATGGGAGACCAGGAGAAGTACCTGGCTCCTGCCATCGGATCAGCGTGGTGCGCCGGCTGCAGCGTGCTGGCCGTGGCGGCCATTGGAGGGTGAACCAACGGCAAAAAGGAAGACCTTTCTCTCTGTCTCTCTCTCTCACTGTCCACTCTGCCTGTCGAGAGAGAGAGAGAGAGAGAGAGAGAGAGAGAGGTCTTCCATTCACTGGTTCATTCTCCAAATGGCTGCTGCAACAACCAGAGCTGGGCCAGGTCGAAGTCAGAGCAAGAAACTCTGCCCAGGGGTCACATGTGGCTGGCCGGGACCCACGTACTCGCCGGTACACCACCCAGGGGTCACACATGGCTGGCAGGGACCCACGTACTTGCCACCACATGAGCTCATCCACTGTCTTCCCATCGCATTAGTGGGAAGTTGGCTGGGAGGCTGAGTAGCTAGAACTCAAGCAGGTGCTCTGATACGGGATGCAGGTGGCCCTCAAGGCAGCTTTACCCACCATAACCCACAGGATGCCTGCATCCAGGTGCGCTTCTTTTCCAAAAGGGACTGAAGTTGGGGTGAACTCTTGTTTCATCTGCCCAAAATTACATCTCCCCTTTCTGTCCCTCTCTCCCCCACATACCTATGCTTCAAACGAGAGTTCTCAAGTCCTTTTTTTTCTTCCTATTCATTTAGTTTTCATTTTATTTGAAAGACATAGGGACAGAGGGAAAGAGTTCTCTTCCATTTACTGGTTCACTCCCCAAATGCCCACAATAGTTGGAGTTGGGCCAGACTGAAGCCAGAGTCGGAAGAGAAGGCAGAATGGGAATCCAGGCACCCTGATACGGGATGTAGTCATCCCAAGTAGCTTAACTGCTTCCCCAAAGGCCAGCCCCTCTCCAGTCTCAAAGGTCCCCACCTCCCTGGCCACATTATATCAAAGTACATTTAAAAAATATTTTATTTATTTGGGCCGGCGCCGCGGCTCACTAGGCTAATCCTCCGCCTAGCGGCGCCGGCACACCAGGTTCTAGTCCCGGTTGGGGCGCCGGATTCTGTCCCGGTTGTCCCTCTTCCAGGCCAGCTCTCTGCTCTGGCCAGGGAGTGCAGTGGAGGATGGCCCAGGTGCTTGGGCCCTGCACCCCATGGGAGACCAGGAAAAGCACCTGGCTCCTGGCTCCTGCCATCGGATCAGCGCAGTGCGCCGGCCGCAGCGCGCTGGCCGCGGCGGCCATTGGAGGGTGAACCAATGGCAAAGGAAGACCTTTCTCTCTGTCTCTCTCTCTCACTGTCCACTCTGCCTGTCAAAAAATAAAAAAAAATATTTTATTTATTTGAAAGACAGAGTTATAGGGGCTGGTACTGTGGTGCAGTAGGTTAATCCTCCACTTGTGGTGCCGGCATCCCATATGGGTGCCGGTTCTAGTTCCGGCTGCTCCATTTCTGATCCAGCTCTCTGCTATGGCCTGGGAAAGCACTAGAGGAGGGCCCAAGCACTTGGGCCCCTGCACCTGTGTGGGAGACCCAGAAGAAGCTCCTGGCTCCTGGCTTCAGATCTGCCCAGCTCCGGACGTTGTGACCATTTAGGGAGTGAACCAGTAGATGGAAGACCTTTCTCTCTGTCTCTCCCTCTCACTGCCTGTAACTCTACCTCTCAAATAAATAAATAAAATCTTTAAAAAAAAAGAAAAAAAGAAAAAGAGAGAGAGAGTTGGGTGGTAAAGATGAGAGACTCCGTAGCTGCTGGCCCTCATGAACCCAATGTACTTCTGAAACAATATCGTGCAGGCAGAGAGAAGCAGAGCTGAGAGACTTAGACTTGGTGGCCTCTGAGCCCCTGAATCCAACTGTTCCTGAGACCTCATCACTTTCATGGCCATGTGAGAATTCCAGAACAAGACAAAAAGCATGAGTCTGGCTAAATACACATACACACACGTATGTATATATTTTAATTTATTTTGGGGGCTGGCATTGTGGTGTAGCAGGTTAAGCTGCCACATGCAGAGTTGGCATCCATATGGGCACAGGTTTGAGTGCCACTTGTTCCACTTCTGATACAGTTCCCTGATAATGTGCCTGGGAAAGCAGCGGAAGATGGCCCAAGTCCTTGGGCCCCTGCACCCAAGTGGGAGACCCAGAAGAAGCTCCTGGCTCCTGGTTTTGGCCCGGCCCAGCCCTGGCCTTTGCAGCCATTTGGGAAGTGAACCAGCAGCTAGAAGACCTCTCTCTGTCTCTTCCTCTTTCTTTCTTTCTGTAACTCTGCCTTTCAAAATAATAAAATAAATATTTTTAAAAATTATTTTAATTTTGTTCAAAAGGCAGAGAGACAGAGACAGACAGAGATCTTCCATCCACAGGTTCACTCCCCAAATGCCCACAACAGAGGAGACTGGACCAGGCCAAACCCAAGAGCCCAGCTCTCCATCTGGATCCGCCACATGGAGAGCAGGGAACCAGGACCTGAGCCATTACTGACTGCTTCCCAGGGTGCACCGCAGGAGGGAGCTGGACTGGAAGTGGAGTAGCCAGGACTTGAACGTGGCACCCTGGTATGGGATACATGCATTCCAAGTGCTGTCTTAACCTCTACACCAAACTCCTGCCCCGTGGTCTGGGTTTCCATCACTTGAAACCAAAGAGTTACACCCGGTACTGACATGTGAAAGGGTAACTGCTGCTGCCTGTGTAGTAACTATTACAGCCAGCATATATTGAGATTTTCATTCTGGGCACTGTGCAAGTGCTTTCAGTGAATTATCTTATTTAATCCTCCCCATGGACCCGTGAGAAAAGTCCTACTGTCATCTCCACTGAACACACGAAGATACTGAAGACAGAGCAGACGAATTACACCTTCACAGTCTGGGATTAAAGCTCAAGTACATAAAAGACCATCAGAGACCCTCCTCCAATGGGAACGCCCTCCTTCCCACTTCCTGTCCTCGGAACCCCTCGTCCCCAGGCCACATACAGTCCTTCCAACCTGCTCACGTGTTGCTTCCATTGGAACACGCTTGCTCTTAGCAAAATCCTATTCACTGTGCAATGTTTTCTGTCCTGTTCCTCCCTGACTCTGTCATCCTCAGATGCAGCATATCCCATCTCCCTCTGTGCGCTCACCCTGCGTGCAAAGTGTGGAATGCAGAGAACAGGCTCTGTTCGCTGTATTTCACATCTTAGCTTTACTTTGTTTTTATTTTATTTATTTATTTTTTTTTTGACAGGCAGAGTGGACAGTGTGAGAGAGAGACAGAGAGAAAGGTCTTCCTTTGCCATTGGTTCACCCTCCAATGGCCGCCGCGGCCGGCGCGCTGCGGCCGGCGCACCGCGCTGATCCAATGGCAGGAGCCAGGAGCCAGGTGCTTTTCCTGGTCTCCCATGGGGTGCAGGGCCCAAGCACCTGGGCCATCCTCCACTGCACTCCCTGGCCAGAGCAGAGAGCTGGCCTGGAAGAGGGGCAACCGGGACAGAATCCGGCGCCCCGACCGGGACTAGAACCCGGTGTGCCGGCGCCGCTAGGCGGAGGATTAGCCTAGTGAGCTGCGGCGCCGGCCCAAACATCTTAGCTTTACTACCTGTCTGCTTGGACCAAGGTCTTGTCTTACCATGTTTGGGCTTCAGTTTCCTCAACTGTAAAATAGAATTAACCAGCCCTACCTCCTCGTAGGGTTGTTGTATGAAATAAGTTAATACCTGCATGCTGCATGTAACAAGTTTTTGGAACAAAACTTCTCGCGTACTGGGCATTCAATATGTGTTAGCTGCTGTTATCACTTGTGTTTGATATTATCCTCCTGCAGTGGCTTACTCTTTCATGTTGTTTTTAGAATTTACTTCATCTACTTGAAAGGCAGACTTACACACACACACACACACAGAGAGAGAGAGAGAGAGAGAGAGAGGGAGAGAGAGAGAGAGAGAGAGAGAGAAGAAGAGACAGATAGAGAGAGGTTTTCCATCTTCTGGTTCACTCCCCAAATGGTTGCAACTGCTGGGGCTGGGACAGGCCTAAGCCAGGTGCCAGGAGCTTCTTCTGGGTCTCCCATGTGGGTGCAGGGCCCAAGCACTTGGATCATTGCCTTCCCCAGTGCATTATCAGGGAACTGGATCAGAAGTGGAACAGCCAGGTCTCAAACTGGTGTTTATCCAGGATGCCAGCACTGCAGGTGGCAGCTTAACCAGCTATGTATGCCACAGGTCTGGCACCTCTTATTGTGTGTGTGTGTGTGTGTGTGTGTTTAAGATTTATTTATGGGGTGGGTCCTGTGGTGCAGCAGGTTAAGCCGATGTCTGCAGTGCCAGTGTCCCATATATACGCCGGTTCAAGTCCCACCTGCCCTACTTCCAATCCAGCTCCCCGCTAATGTGCCTGGAAAACTTTGGGCCCCTGCACCCACATGCATGACCCAGAAGAAGCTCCGGACTCCAGGCTTTGACTTGGTCTATCCCCAGCCATTGTAGCCATTTGGGGAGTGAACTAGTAGGCGGAATATCTATCTCTTTGTCTCTCCTCTCTCCCTATTAAAAAAGGTTTGCTTATTTATTTGAAAGACAGAGTTACGGAGGGTGAAGGAGAAACAGCAAAAGATCTTCCATTTGCTGCTTCATTCTCCAAATGGCTGCAATGGAGTGGACTGGCACAGACTGAGACCAGGAGCCTGGAACTCCATACAGATCTCTCATAAAGGTACAAGGGCCCCAGGCACATGGCCCATCTTCTTCTGCTTTCCCAGGTGCCTTAGCAGGGAGCTGGATGAGAAGTGGAGCAACTGGGACTCCAACTGGTACTCTTCAGCTGAAAGCAATGCCCATATAGGATGCCAGTGTTGCAGCCAGTGGCTTAATCTGATGTGCCACAACACTGGCCCTTTTCTTTTCTTTTTTTTTTTTAAGATTTATTTGTTCATTTAAAAGGCAGAGTTGGGGTAGGGTAGGAGAGATCTTCCATCAGTTGGTTTACTCCCCAAATGGGCACAGTGACTTGTACTGGGCCGGGCTGAAGCTAGGAGCTATCTGGGTCTCCCTGGTAGGTGGCAGGGGCCGAAATACTCCGACCATCTTCTTACTGCTTTCCCAGGTGCATTAGCAGAGAGCTGGATTGGAAGTGGAGCGGGGCCTCTAACCGGTGCTCACATTTGGGATGCTGATGTCACAAGCGGCGCTTGAACTGCTGTGCCACAACACCGGCTTTACTCCGTCTAAGCCTGAGATGCCTTGCAAGGAAAATAATAATAGCTCAGCCTCCTTTGGTTGCCGTGGGGCTGAGATCAGTTACGACTTGGGGCCTCTCATCAGCACATGGGAAACAGGAGCAGGTGCTGCCAGCAGCTGATGTCTCCGTCTATTCTAGGAGTTTCCGATGCACTCCTCTGAGCTCTCTCTCACCCCCTGGGCTTTGGCTCCGGGTAGGGTGGGGGGGCAGATAGCCTAGTGGTGATTAAGAGGCTGCTCACTCCCAGTTGACTTCCCTCCCTGGCTTCCAAATAATTGGCTTCCCCTTCAGAAAGGCAATACTTAAGGCTGGTTAGACTCTTAAAAAGTTACTGATTGCATATGAAATACACAGACCCAGAATCCTTATTAAAAATGCATGCCTTCCAGCTAAGGGTAAAATCTACTTTGAGCATGAAAGCCGTCCCAGCCCTTGCAGAGGTTAGCGCCGCTATCGGTCTGATGCCTTTGATGACTTATTTTTATTGAAGCTGCTCAGTCCTCGGTTACTTTCAAGCTGACAGCCTGTATCTTTCTTCTCTTTGCGGAAAATCCTCAGCCCTTATTTCTTCAAGTATTTCCATTTGCCTCATTTTCAACTCCTGGAATTCCTGCTGAATGTTCTAAATGTGGCCTCTCTTACCTGCTTCCTCTCTTTTCCTTCTGAGTCAATTCCATAATATTATCTCAGTTTTTTCCCTTGCAGTGTAATTGTATTAAAATAGGGCAATAAAGAATGCTTCAGGGGACAGCACTGTGGCACAGTGGGTTAAGCCACCAACTGTGACACCTGAATCCCTTATCAGAGTTTCAGTTCAGGTTCAAGTTCCCAGTTCCTGCTTCTCCCCTCCCCATCCAGCTTAATGTTAATGTACCTGGGAGGCAACAGATGATGGAGTAAGTGCTTGGGCTCCTGCCTCCCATGCAGACCCGAATGAAGTTCCTGCTCCTGGCTTTGGCCTGGCCCAGCCCTGGCTCTTTCAACCATTTGGGAAGTGAACCAGGGCATGAAGATCTTGATCTCTCTCTCTCACCACACCCCTCTTTGATCTGCCATTCAAATAAATAAATAAATAAATAAATCTTTTTAAAAAAGGATTTAGAACCTAGTGATGGCTCAGATAGTCTAATATGTCACATTGAAAAGCATATGCTGGGGCCGGTGTTGTGGCATAGCAGGTAAAGCCGCTGCCTGTAATGCTGGCATCCGATATGGGCACCAGTTCGAGTCCAGGTTGCTCCACTTCTGATCCAGCTCCCTGCTAATGCCCCTGGGAAAGCAGCAGAAGATGGCTCAAGTTCTTGCACCCTTACACCCACGTAGGGGATCCAGATGAAGCTCCTGGCTAGCCCAGCCTTGGCCAATGCAGCCATTTGGGGAGTAAACCAGCAGATGGTAGATTCTCTCTCTCTCTCTGCCTCTCCCTCTTTCTCTCTGTAATTCTGCCTTTCAAATAAATAAAATGGATATTTAAAAAAGCATATGCTATTAACATTACAATATAGAAAGTTTATACAGAAGAAAATATGAAAAGTAAAATGTAGTGATAAGCTTTTTAAAAGCCTTGTCCATTCTGAAAGACCAACAATGAAGTCAAACTTTTATAAGTATGGGGGAAAGTGTTTTTCACCCAACAGGTCACATGAAAACTTACGTTAGCATTTGTATCTTCCGTGCCTCCCGGAACGTCAAGAGGAGGAAGAAGGCTTCAAAGGTAGTTACAGTCAGCACATAAATATTGATGTGACTGTGCACAAAGCCACGTCAGAGTGCAATGTGTGACTTCGCAGGCAGCCAGGGCACCTCTCTGACCGGCACACTGCTCCCTGCCCAGTCCTGCCCCCCGGCCTGCATCCCACCAGCTGGCATCCCATTTGCCTCCCTTGGGACCCTGAGTACCGTAATGACTACACATAGCTGTGGAGATTGCACCCAGCAGTCCCAAGAGCTTAGGGCCAGAAAACCAGCCATGTCAGCTGCCTCCACCACTAACAAAGAACGTAACGATTGTTCTGTCTCAAACTAAATTACTTCCAAGAACTCCTTAACCTGTGACCCTCACTGTGGACAGTCTTTTTATTGCTCTTCCTGTTTATTAATTATGACGGCAGGAGACGTTTTCCCAGGTGTGCTTGGCGTATTTCCACTTCCTGAGGACAGAGAATGCTTGGGGCAGGAGTGCCCAGAGCTGCCCTGGGTACCTTTCACTGTGCTTTGCATTGTTATCCGGCAAGGCCCATTAGGGCAGAAAGAAAACCTGCAGAGCGGATTGCAACATGCTTTTTTTTTTTTTTTTTCCACAGGCAGAGTTAGACAATAAGAGAGAGAGAGACAGAGAGAAAGGTTTTCCTTCCATTGGTTCAACGCCCAAATGGCTGCTACGGCCGGCGCGATGCGCCAATCTGAAGCCAGGAGCCAGGTGCTTCCTCCTGGTCTCCCATGCGGGTGCAGGGCCCAAGCACTTGGGCCATCCTCCACTGCCCTCCCGGGCCACAGCAGAGAGCTGGACTGGAAGGGGAGCAACAGAGACAGAATCTGGCGCCCCAACCGGGGCTAGAACCAGGGGTGCTGGCACCGCAGGCAGAAGATTAGCCTAGTGAGCCACGGCGGCCAACATGCATGCTTCTTAAAGAGAGTGACCTCTGGAAGCACAAGATCTAATTCAGGGCCGGCGCCGCGGCTCACTAGGTTAATCCTCCACCTAGCGGCGCCGGCACACCAGGTTCTAGTCCTGGTCGGGGCACCGGATTCTGTCCCGGTTGTCCCTCTTCCAGGCCAGCTCTCTGCTGTGGCCAGGGAGTGCAGTGGAGGATGGCCCAAGCACTTGGGCCCTGCACCCCGTGGGAGACCAGGAGAAGCACCTGGCTGCGGCCATTGGAGGGTGAACCAACGGCAAAGGAAGACCTTTCTCTCTGTCCACTCTGCCTGTCAAAAAAAAAAAGGAAAAAAAAAGATCTAATTCAGCTTGCCCCATGAGAAAACTCCAGCAAGCCTGGTGCTCCTTTGCTCCTTAGAGCACTTATCTCCTGGTGCCAGATTCCGGCATAGACTAGAGCCCTCGACACATGTGCACGTTCAAGACATAGATTGAAGCAAGTCGTTCATAAATCATATTCTCTTAAATGTCACTTGATGGATTTTCTTGAATGATTATTTATTTGAAAGGCAGAGCAACATACTAGGGCCAAGCTGAACCCAGGAGACTGGGACTCCAGCTGGGTCTCTCATGTGGGTGGCAGGGACCCAGGTATCTGCTCCTTTAGCTGCTGCCTCCCGGGGTGCACTTTCACAGGAAGCTGGAAAGGAGGTGAAGCAGGCACTCCAATACAGGATGCAGGCAACCCCAGCAGAGTTTCACCCACTGCACTCAACGCTTACCTCTATGTCATAGTCTAGTGGCAAATTTCTTATTTTAAAGGTGGTAGTGAATTCATATTCTGCAATATTCAATCTGCAGGTCTAGTTGTTTTAATTCAGAACTGCGTTTTGTAGAAACAGAGCTACACAAATTGTATCCTGGAGTAAGAAATGTGCTTTTTGGCACCTGTAGGCACAAAAATTCCACTTAGATTTCCAAAATTAGTATTAGCCTGTTTTTAAGTTGTTTTTCTAAAAAATAGAGAAACACTATAAACACATGACTCTTACAGATAAAAAGGGATAGCCAACTGCTCTTTTATTATTTATGGCAAAACCAATTTTTAAAGTACTGTATAATGACATATTCAGATATTTTAAATTAATTGCTCACTTAAAGGAGATAACTACAAAAGCCATATTGGACTGTTTTACACTTAATCTTAGTCAAAAGGCCAAGAAGCAATATATTAGACTGTTTTAAAAGCTAAATCTTGGGGCTGGGTAAAACTGCCGCCTGCAGTGCCGGCATCCCATGTCGGTGCCATTCTGAGTCCCAGCTGCTCCACTTCTGATCCAGCGCTGTGCTATGGCCTGGGAAAACCGTAGAAGATGGCCCAAGTGCTTGGGCCCCTGCACCCATGTGGGAGACCAGGCAGAAGCTCCTGGCTCCTGGCTTCAGATCAGCTCAGCTCTTGCCGTTGCAGTCAGTTGAGGAGTGAACCAGCAGATGGAAGCCCTCTCTCTCTCTCTCTGCCTCTCCTCTCTCCATGTAACTCTGGCTTTCAGATAAATATATAAATATTTATATATTAAAAAAGGAAATGAGAGGGGCCGGTGCTGTGGAGCAGTGAGTTAACACCCTGGCCTGAAGCGCCGGGATCCCATATCAGTGCTGGTTCTAGTCCCGCTGCTCCTCTTCCAATCCAGCTCCCTGCTATGGCCTGAGAAAGCAGTAGAAGATGGCCCAAGTCTTTGGACCCCTGTACCCGTGTGGGAGACCTGAAGGAAGCTCCTGGCTCCTGGCTTCAGATCGTCGCAGCTCCCACCATTGAGGCCATCTGGGGAGTGAACCATTAAGACCTCTCTCTCTCTCTCCCTCTGCCTCTCCTCTCTCTGTGTAACTCTGACTTTGAAATAAATAAATTTTTTTTTTAAAAAAAGGAAGGAAATGAGAATATAGTCTGAAAGGATTTGTATGTGCTGGGTTCCTAAGCCAAGACTCTTCTGAGGGGGCAGGAAAAGGAGGCTCTGTCCAGCTTATTCCTCATTTTCTTCTCAAAATACCACTGATATCTGACTTACGTGTGTTTTTTTTTTTTTTTTGGGGGGGGGGCGGGGCCTGGTAGGCAAGGGTACAAATGGGATCAGATCTTCTTGGCTGTTGAAGGGAATTTTTCAAACATCTTTTTTTCCTCTCTCATTAGTATTGCAGGACAGATTTCTTCTGGGGTTCCCAAGTCTTCGGTCTCTTGGCAACAGTCTCTGGTCCAATCACAGATACCGAGCGGCTGGGGAGGGTGGGATTCAGCACCGTTCAGGAGGCCCGGGTTGCAGGGTGGAGGAAAGAGGGAGGCATCGCTAATGTTTCGTCCAAGGCAGCCTCTGGCCGGCGACTCTGTCGCAGAAAGCCTGTCCAATAGCAGCTCCACTGGGTGAGCGCTTGCAGCCGAGTCACAACGCCCGGACTGGGCATCCCACGCACAGTGGAAATCTTGACGGGACACTGATCTCTGCTTCTCTCCGTATGTGGTCTGGGCAGTTGCCTGCGGAAGAGATGTTTCAGCTGGTGCACAATGGTGTCCAACAGCGCCATATACTTCCCCGAGCCTCAGGCCGCGTGGTTACTGTGGTCAGCAGACGCCTGGACAGCTCCAAGCTGAAGAGAGGCAGCCGAAGATGGCCCAAGTACTTGGGTCCATCAGATGGAGTTCCAGGCTCCTGGCTTCTACCTGGCCCAACCCTGGCTGTTGCAAGCATTTGGGCTATGAACCAGTAGATGGAAGATCTCTCTGTCTCTCCCTCTACTCTCTGCCACACAGTGCCTTTCAAATAAAATTAATTAATTGTTAAGTTAATTAATTGTTAATTAATTGTTAAGTTCTTGCGTTGACGTCAGGTTGGCAGCTTTGTCAGTCACAGGGAGAGCATTCACACCAAGGAAGCTTCCAGATGCACCCAGAGAGCCACTTTGGTTCACAACCACCTCCTCCCTACCTTTCTGTGCAAAGTCACTCACAATCTGACAAGCTCTCGCAAAAAGCACAGTGAAAAGGGCACCAGAGGGACGACCAGGCTATGAGCTGAGTTGGGAGCCCACTGGATGGGCACCCTTGAGCTTGGTGCCACACTCGGCAGCTTCTCTGTAAGGAGAGGGGTGGCCGAGGCGTGCCGTGCGGGGATCCGGGTCCCGAGGGCACAGCTGGCAGGAGAGGGGTGGCCGAGGCGTGCGGTGTGGGGGTCGGGGTCCTGAGAGCACAGCTGGCATGGCCTCCATCTGCTGGTTCACCCCACCCCCACCGACAAATGGCAACAACAGCCTCGTCGGGCCAGGCCAAAGCCAGGAGCCAGGAACTCCATCCGGGTCTCCCACATGGGTAGTAGGGGCCAGGGTACTTGAGCCTTCACTGCTGCCTTCCCAGGAACATTAGCAGGAAACTGGATCAGAAGCGGATGGACGCCAGCTTACCCCGCTGCACCACACCAGCAGTACCCAGCTCTCTGCTGCTTCCAAGCTGTGGGGCGGGCTTGAATGGTCTCTTAGCTGTTAATAATGTAGCAGGCTGCCTGGAGAGACAGAGCCTAATTTTTGGCTTGGTGAGACAAGCTGCTACTTAAAAGCTGCCGTTACTTTTCTCTGTCCAGGGAAGGATCCCTGGAGTGATTATGTAATGACGTTCTTGGGTGCGTGTGTGTGTGCACATGTGCGTGTGAAGGCATCCCTGTGGCCTGACCAGAGCTGCTCTCCAAATTGGTATGAGACGGGGACAGGAGGCGGAAGGGCCGTGTGTGTGATGTGAGTGACCAGATTGAGACCCCGACCCCTGCCCTTTGGGGGCGTGTCATGGATCAACTCTGAGGCGCTGAGCTGGCTTCTCTCTTCCTGGAATTCCTGTTCATTAGACGTTGTCTCTGCTTCTGAACTTATCCTCTCAAATTCTAAGTTAATTTGGAAAAATTAGACAATATAGGTAAATAAAATTAAGGCAGGCAAGGGGGTGGCCCTTGGAGCCACGAGCCTTGGCACCATCGTGGATTTGCTCGCCCGTGTCTGTTCAGGCTGCTTTTCATTCTCATATGAATGCGTAACTAGAAGGGATCAACCTGTGTCTGTGCTGGGCACAGCCCGCTGTGCTCACCTACCACTGTATGCTTTAGACCATTCAGTTTAAAAATATACATAGGAGAGGGGCTGGCGCTGTGGCGTAGAGGGTTAAAGCCCTGGCCTGAAGTGCCGGCATCCCATATCAGTGCCGGTTCTAGTCCTGGCTGCTCCTCTTCCAATCCAGCTCTCTGCTGTGGCCTGGGAAAGCAGTAGAAGATGGCCCAAGTGCTTGTGCCCCTGCACCCACGTGGGAGACCTAGAAGAAGCTCCTGGCTCCTGGCTTCAGATGGGCCCAGCTCCAGCCATTGCAGCCATTTGGGGAGTGAACCAGCAGATGGAAGACCTCTCTCTTTCTCTCTGTCTCTACCTCTCTCTGTAACTGTCTTTTAAATAAATAAAAATAATTGCCATTAACAACTCATGGAGGGGTAGGCATTGTGGAGGAGGGCTGAGCGGCTGCTTGGGGGCCTGCTCCCCATATCAGAGTGCCTGGGATCCAGTCTGTGCCAGTGAGCACCCCGGGAAGCAGCATACCTGGGTCTCTGCCACCCACCTGGGAGACCTGGATGGAGTTCCAGTCTCCTGGCTTTGACCTGGCCCTGCTCTGGCTGTTGCAGGTGTCTGAGTAGTGCACCTGCAGACGGGAGACCTTTCTGTCTGCTCATCTCCCTCTCTGCCTCTCAAACTGAAAAAAAAAAATTGTTTTAAAATATTTTCTGACCCAAAAAAGACCTATTTTTAAAACCCCGATTGTTACTTCTGATTTCTTCCCTTATATGTCTAATCACATCTGATTCACAGCTCGCTTTTATGACTCCAACCACTGTGGCAGTTTCCCTGTGTAGTTACTATTCGGCTTTGTGATAAGTGGTTCGTGACATCATTGTATTCCATTGCCACAGCAACAGTGGGAAGGAGATCGAAGCCGGGAGCTTCCTCAGCAAACACACTGGTATTCTTGAGATTGGGTCACGTGGCTCACTGCCTGGCCCCACCCCTCCCTGTCCTTGGCCTGACAGGGCTTCCAGGATCACCAGGGGTCTCTTCTTAAACTGTAGTAATCCCACTGCTTTAAAAAGAAGAAAAGATTGGGGGCTGGCACTGTGGCACATCAGGTTAACGCCCTGGCCTGAAGCACCGGCATCCCATATAGATGCTGGTTCGAGATCCAGATACTCCACTTCTGATCCAGCTCTCTGCTATGGCCTGGGAAAGCAGTGGAAGATGGCCCAAGTCCTTGGGACCCTGTACCCGCATGGGAGACCCGGAAGAAGCTCCTGGCTCCTGGCTTCGGATTGGCGCAGCTCCAGTCGTTGCAGCCATCAAGGGAGTGAACCAGCAGATGGAAGACCTCTCTATCTCTCTCTGCCTCTCCTCTCTCTCTGAGTAACTCTGACTTTCAAATAAATAAATAAATAAAATCTTAAAAAAAGAAAATATTGACTGCTTGATTTGAAAGGCAGCGTCACAGAGAGAGACAGACGACAGAGATCGTCCATCCACCCGTTCACTCCCATATGGCTGCAATGGAGCTTCTGGCTCCTGGTGTCCGTCTGGCCCACCCCTGCTGTTGTACTGTCTCCATCTCACTCTCACTCTCGATCTCGATCTCCTCTCTGTCTCCCCCTCTTAAATAAATAAATAAGAGGCGGTGTGTGGTGTAGCAAGTAAAGCTGCTTCCTGTGATGCCCATATGGGCACCAGTTTGAGTGATCCAACTCCTTGCTACTGCACATGGGAAAGCAGTGGAAGATGGCCCAAGTCCACATGGGACATCCGGAAGAGGCTCCTGGCTCCTGGCTTCAAATTGGTCCAGCTCCGGCCATTGTGGCCATTTGGGGAGGGAAGCAGCAGATGGAAGACCTCTCTCTCATGAAATGAAATGAAATAATTTTGGAAAGTACTTTAAAAAAAAACAAACAAAAAAGATTTTTTTATTTATTTGAAAGGCAGAGTTACAGAGAGAGAGGGAGAGATGCCTGCTTCCATGATGCAGGCGGCAGCTTTATGGACTACACCACAAGGCTGGCCCTGTTTTTTTGGTTTTGTTTTTTTTGTTTTTTGTTTTTTTTTTTTTTTTGACAGGCAGAGTGGATAGTGAGAGAGAGAGAGAGACAGAGAGAAAGGTCTTCCTTTGCCGTTGGTTCACCCTCCAATGGCCGCCGCAGCCGGCGCACTGCGGCCAGCGCACCGCGCCGATCCGATGGCAGGAGCCAGGTACTTGTCCTGGTCTCCCATGGGGTGCAGGGCCCAAGCACTTGGGCCATCCTCCACTGCACTCCCTGGCCACAGCAGAGAGCTGGCCTGGAAGAGGGGCAACCGGAACAGAATCCGGCGCCCTGACCGGGACTAGAACCCGATGTGCCAGCGCCGCAAGGCGGAGGATTAGCCCAGTGAGCCAAGGCACTGGCCCCTGTTTTTGTTTTTTAAAGGGCTGATGTGGTGGTGCAGCAGGTTAAACCCCCGCTCGCCATGTCGGCAGCCCATCCCAGAGTGCCAGTTCAAGTCCTGGCTGCTCCTCTTTAGAGTCAGCGCCTGCTAATGCGCCTGGGATGACAGTGGATGATGACTCAAGTGCTTGGGCCCTTGCTACCCATGTAGGAGACCCAAGTGGCATTCAAGGCTCTTGGCTTGGGCCTATCCTAGCCCTGGCTGTTGCGGCCATTTGGGGAGTGAACCAGTGGTGGAAGAGCCCTCTCTGTCTCTCCCTCCCTCTCTGAAACTCTACTTCTCAAATATATAGATTATTCTTTTCAAAACACAGACACAATGAAGGGCAAGTCTGCCTTTGAATGCTGATGCAGCTGACCTTGAACCTCGGGAGATGGTCTTCACGCTAGGGAAAGAGAGCAAATAAAAATGTTGTGTAATTGAGAGAGAGAGAGAGAATAGAGAGAGTGCTGCTATCTGCAGTTCGCACCCCAAATTCCCACAATGGCCGGGGCTGGATGGGGCTGAAGCTGGCTTCCACAAACTCAATCCAGGTCTCCTACATGGGTGGCAGGGACCAATCACCACTGCCTCCCAGGGTCTACATTAGCAGGAAGCTGGAGTCAGGAGCCAGAGATGGGTATTGAACCCAGGTGCTCCAATATGGGTTACGATCAGTTTAACCACCAGGCTAACCACCTGCCTACTACACAGATGCCCGTCACCGCCTTGATCCTTCCACTGACCCTAAATGGCAACAAACACTCTTTGTGGTGCCACTGATTCAGTCTCTGCAAGGCCGGGAGCTGTATTTTGTTCATCTCTGACTAAAATGCTTGTAGAATTCACAGGATCCTGATCCCATGTGGTACAGGCAGAACCTGACCTGCAGACAGGATTACGTGTTGTTGCATAACTAATTCTAGCCAGGCCCCGAGGTCTCAGTTTCTGGATTATTTTCCTAGGGCTGCTGTAACAACGTATCACAAACTGGGAGCCTGAACAGCAGAAATGGACTGACTTGCAGTTCTGGAAGCTGGAGTTCTGGGGTCAAGGTGCCAGTGTAACCGTAACAAGCGCACCGACGAAGGCTACCTACTCTCTTTGACTTGTCGTGGGCTGGTGCTGACACTTACGCGGTTTCAGGACCCAGTGTCCTCCCTGACCCACCGCGGCTACTCTGTCTCCTTTCACTGTCCTCCTGCCGGCTTGCAAGTGGAGCAACAGGAGCAGGTTTGGGACCACAGAGCTGGCCTTCCACTCGTCGACTGCCTAGCGCAATCTGCTCAATGCCGAGTGGGCGGCCCAGTCTGATATCACTGGGAATGAAGTCCCAGGGGATTCCACCTTCTTCACACCCAGCAGACAGGAGAAGAGGGAGGGGGAAGGAGAAACCACAGGGAGCGCTGGGCCCCGCTCCCTTGTAACCCAGGCTCTCAGCTCTCTGCTCTTTGCTGGGCCGCCCGCCTGGCCTGTCATTACGCCATGTGACCCTGCCTTCCCCGGTCTGACCGGCTGGGCTCTCTCTCAGGTTCCCTCTGGAGAGCTCCCACCCTTTCCCCATTACACCTTGCTACCCTGCTTCCCACTCCTCTCGGTCTCATGCCTGAATTCTTTCATTCTTTTCTTTTCTTTTCTTTCTTTCTTTCTTTCTTTCTTTCTTTCTTTCTTTCTTTCTTTCTTTCTTTCTTTCTTTCTTTCTTTCTTCTTTCTTTCTTTCTTTCTTTTTCTTTCTTTCTTTCTTTCTTTCTCTTTCTTTCTTTCTTTCTTTCTTTCTTTGTTTCTTTCTTTCTCTTTCTTTCTTTCTTTCTTTCTTTCTTTCTTTCTTTCTTTCTTTCTTTCTTTCTTTCTTTCTTTCTTTTTTTGACAGGCAGAGTGGACAGTGAGAGAGAGAGACAGAGAGAAAGGTCTTCCTTTGCTGTTGGTTCACCCCCCAGTGGCTGCTGCAGCCGGCGCGCTGCAGCCGGTGCAATGCGCTGATGAGAAGCCAGGAGCCAGGTCTCCTGGTCTCCAACGCGGGTGCAGGGCCCAAGCACTTGGGCCATCTTCCACTGCACTCCCGGGCCACAGCAGAGAGCTGGACTGGAAGAAGAGCAACTGGGACAGAATCCGGCGCCCTGACCAGGACTAGAACCCGGTGTGCTGGCGCCGCAGGCGGAGAATTAGCCTAGTGAGCTGCAGCGCCGGCCACCTGAATTATTTTTTTCGCGAAGACAAGAACCTCTGTTGCAGCCATTTCTGCTGACATCCCTCACCCTTTAGAAGCCAAGGCCATCTCTAGGGCTGGGCAGGGCTGGGGCCTGCGGGGTTTGGTGGGAGGAGTACAATGCAGAGGGCACTGCCTTATTCTTTTTCCCCTCCACACCTGGGCTCCTCCCCCAGAGGCCGCCTGCCCCCTCCTGCACTCCCCACCCCTCCCTCTCCCTCCTTCTGGTTTTAGATAATGATGAAATTCCTAGCATTTCTGTGTGCTGAGTCTGTGTGTGTTGGGACAAAGGACCCCAGCTGAAAAGAGAGAATAAGAAACCACAAAAGCAACACACAACACACAGAGACAACTTGATGAACCATATAGCATTTATTCTGATTTGACTTTGGAGGTAAGACATTTGGAAAACACAAAATGAAAACACAGCTGTTCCCAGTGCCAGGACTAGCTCACCTTCGCTGGGAGCTGCGTCTTCTCTTCGGGCTGAGTGCACCTGTGAAGCTGGGGCTGGGGAAGAGGTGCCATCTGTCACTGCACCTTCGCTGATGCCCCCTCCCTGCCTCCCCAGAGCCAAGGTCCAAGCTCTGGGAGAGATGAACCCCCAGGAGCGGCTGAAGCAGAGGTCTGGGCAGGGAGCCTCAACCAGCAAGCAGGTTGACCAGAGGGTCTGCAGGCTTTTACCCCACTCAGCAGAGCGTGGCTCCTCCTCTTCCCTACCACACCTTCTAAAATGGATTCCTTCTCTCGCTCATTAAACGTGAACAGGCCCCCACCCTGGGCAGGCCGAGGGGCTTCACTGGGCAGAATCTAAGTTCAGGCCCTACAACCACCACCTGCTCAGACCTGGTCCCTTAAGTGACAATGCACTTGTCCAGGGCTGTGGGGGAGAGAGGTGAGAAGAAAGGAACCCGTAGGATCCCTGCTTTCTGAATGGACAGAGAGTAAACCCTGAGGACATTTTTTTTTTTTTTTTTTTGGACAGGCAGAGTGGATAGTGAGAGAGAGAGAGACAGAGAGAAAGGTTTTCCTTTTGCTGTTGGTTCACCCTCCAATGGCCGCCGTGGCCGGTAGAATGCGCTGATTCGAAGCCAGGAGCCAGGTGCTTCTCCTGGTCTCCCATGGGGTGCAGGGCCCAAGCACTTGGGCCATCCTCCACTGCACTCCCTGGCCACAGCAGAGAGCTGGCCTGGAAGAGGGGCAACCGGGACAGAATCTGGCACCCCGACTGGAACTAGAACCCGGTGTGCTGGCACCGCAGGTGGAGGATTAGCCTATTGAGCCACGGCGTTGGCCCCTAGGGCATCTTGACCCTTAAGGGACTACCAGGCTCTCTCTGCCAAGTCTGGAAGCGGAGGAGTGGGGAGGCAGCTGCAGCGGCACGGGGAGGATGGGGAAAGGCAGTGAGCAGGACGGGTAAGGGGACATTCCAGATCAGGGAGCAGACATTCTGGGCCCTGGAGGCCAAAGAGAGAGTTTAGCAAAACCGGTGACTGCAGTGGGGTGGTGGTGAGAGGGGCAGAGGCCAGAGACGAGGCTGGGAGGTTGGCAGGCTCAGGACACCAAGGACCTGAGCCCTTGCTAGGGTTTCTGACCTGCGTCTCCAGAACAATGGAAAGTCACAAGAGGAGTGTGGGATGGGGTTTTTGTCAAAAGACAAAACTGGGGGCCAGCGCTGTGGCGTAGTGGGTAAAGCTGCTGCCAGCAGTGCCGACATCCCATATGGGCACTGGTGTGAGTCCTGGCTGCTCCACTTCCAACGCAGCTCTCTGCTATGGCCTGGGAAAGCACTGGAAGGTGGCCCCAAGTCCTTGGGCCCCTGTACCTGCATCTTCAGATTGGCCCAGCTCCGGCCATTGAGGCCATTTGGGGAGTGAACCAGCAGATGCAAAACCTTTCTCTCTCTGCTTGTGCCACTGCCTCTGCCTCTCTGTAACTCTGCCTTTCAAATAAATAAGTAAATCTTAAATAAAAATTCCATGTTATGTCAAAAGACAAAATTGTTAGGACACAAACTTGGGACAAACCCAGAATCCTGGCTCCTCTGCCCGTCGCAGCTTCCTGCTAATCTGCACCCTGGAAGGTGGCCGATCATGGCTCAGGTAGACCCAGATTGAATTTCCAGCTCCTGACTTCAGCCTGGCCCACCCCTGGCTATTACAAATATTTAGGAAGTGAACAACATTTCCTTGTCTGTCGGTCTGCCTCTGCCTTTTAAATAAGATAAAACTAAATAATAAGTTAAGGATTGGGCATTGTGACACAACAGGCTAGGTTGTTGCTTGAAATGCCCACATTGCATATTGGAGTGTTGGTTCAAGTCCTGACAACTCTGCTTCTTATGAAGTTTCCCACCACCTGCCACCACACCCTTGGAGACAGCAGGCGATGGTGAAGTGCTTGGATCTCTACCACCCCTGTGGGAGATCAGATGGAGCTCCAGGCTGCTTCAGCCGGGCCCAGCTCTGGCAGCTGTGGGCATTTGAGGGGTGAACCAGTGGATGGAAGATTCCGTGTCTCTTTCTCAGTCTCTGTTGCTTTGCCTCTCAAATACAAAATATGTATTTTTACAAAAAGAATAACTTTAAAAAATTTTAAACTTATTTAAACAATAAGTTTAGTTCCAGGTCTAATTGGCTTCTAGTCTACAAAATGGAATGTAAGCCCCCTGGGTGAAAACCAGGAAACAAAACAATAGGAAAAAGCTAGGATTGGTTAATACCAGCTTACTATTTTTGGTGAGGGTTAAAGCAGAGGGGACTTCCTTATTGCTCTGACTCAGGTAGCCTGGAATCTCCTGTTTTCAGGAACAATTGTTCTGTGTGGTTTCTATCTGCCTCCTTAAAGTTGCAGTTTGGTTATGCGGAGCTCATGGGGAGTCACTCCATTTTGGTCTGGTCTGGTCTGCTGGGTCCTTGTGCCTGGCCTTAGTCCAAAACAATGGCCTCCTATTATGCCTCCTATTATTTCTGTTTAGCAGCTAAAACCGACAAATCATATTCAAACTCTTTTAAGGCCAAAGGGTGTCTCAAAGAGAATGGGAGAAATCTAAGACATGGAGCCATGGGGGAAGAGGAGGGGTGAGGGGAGGAGGGGCTTGAGGGGGAAGGGGAGAAGGCCCTCTCCCCTACAGCCCAGCCACAGGGATCTGTGTGGGAGGACCACACACGGGAGTGAGCACCGTTTCTTTTCCAGACTCCACTGTGTCCCTTCACACCTGTGAGCCGGTTGAATGCTCCACCAGCGAGGTCTCAGTGATTGTGTTATTTGTTATTATTACGTACGCATTGCACCAGTGAGGATACTGAGGGAGCAGTTCTGTGCCTTGATCTAAGAGCAAGAGTCATGGGGGCCAGCACTGTGGTGTAGCAGGTTAAGCCACAGCCAGTGACTACAGCATTCCATATGAGCATTGAGTTCCAGCTGTCTCACTTAAAAAAAAAAAAAAAGATGTATTTATTATTTATTTATTTGAAAGGCAGAGATAAAGAATGAGATGGAGAGATGGAGAGAGAGATTGATCTTCCATCTGCTGGTTCACGTCTCAAATGGCCACAATGACCTGGGCTGGGCTAGGTCAAAGGTGGGAGCCAGGAGTTTCATCTGGGTCTCCCACATGGGTGGAGGGGCCCAGGAACTTGGGCCATCTTCTGCTGCTTTCCCAGGCACATTAGCAAGGAGCTGGGTTGGAAGTGGGCAGCCAGGGATGCTGGCACTGCAGGCGGCTTCTTAATCCGCTATGTCACAGTGCCAGCCTCTGTTCCACTGGTGATCAGCTCTTTACTAATGCATCTGGGAAAGCAGCGTAAGAGAAGGTGGCCTGTTGGGGCCCCTGCTGTGGCTCCAAATCCGCCAAGTTCTGCCTGTCGTGGCCATCTGGGGAGTGAACCAGATGAACCCACTGTCTCCCTCTCTCTGTCTGTAACTCTGCCTCTCAAATAAATAAATACAACTTTAAAAAAAAGAAGACGAAGAAGAAAGCCTCATGTCACCCAGAGGAAGACCCAGATGAAGCTCCTGGTTCCTGGTTTGGCCTGGCCCATCCCTGGCCATTGCAGCCATTTGGCGAGTGAGCTAGCTGTTGGAAGATCTTCTCTTTCTTTATCTCTCCCTCTCTCTCTATAATTCTGCCTTAAAATAAAATAAATACATCTTTTAAAAATATATTTATAAAAAAGAGAGTAGTGGAGGTGGGGCAGGCATTACGGCAGAGCAGGTTAAGCCATGTCTTTTTTTTTTTTTTTAAGATTTATTTTATTTATTTGAAAGACAGAGTTACAGAGAGATGTAGAGGCAGAGAGAGAGGTCTTCCATTCGCTGGTTCACTCTCCAGATGGCCGCAATGGCTGGAACTGTGTTGATCCAAAGCCAGGAGCCAGGAGCCAGGAGCTTCCTCCAGGTCTCCCATGTGGGTGCCATCTTCCACTGCTTTCCCAGGTCACAGCAGAGAGCTGGATCGGAAGAGGAGCAGCCGGGATTAGAACCGGAGCCCATACGGGATGCAGGCACTTCAGGCTAGGGCTTTAACCTGCTGCACCGCAGTGCCGGCCCCTAAGCCGTGTCTTAACAACCCCTGGTTTGAATCCAGGTTCAGCTTTCCATTCCAGCTTCGTGCTAGCATGCCTGGGAAAGCCACAGAAATGACCCAAGTACTTGGGCTCCTGCTATCAGGAAGGAGACCAGGATGGACTTCTTGGCTTCTGGCTTTGGCCTGACCCAGACCTGGCTGTTGTAGTCATGTGAGAAGTGAAAGGAGTGAACCAGTAGAAGGGACATTCTCTCTCGCTCGCTCTGCCTTCAAATAAATAAATAAATCTTTCAAAAATAAAAGAGAGAGGCAAAATTGAACCTAAGCAATACGGCTTCAAAGCCTGCATTCTAAACCCCCACCTTTTCAAGCTGCCTGTTTTAAGTTTTTTAAAGTTCACATGTTGATTTGTATTTATTATAAAGGCAGAGTGAGGGCCAGCACTGTGGCACGGTGGGTTAAAGCCCTGGTTTGCAGTGCCGGAATCCCATATGGGTGCTGGTTTTAGTCCTAGCTGCTCTACTTCTGATCCAGCTCTCTGCCATTGTCTGGGAAAGCAGTAGAAGATGGCCCAAGTCCTTGGGCCCCTCTACCCCATGGGAGACCAGGAAGAAGTTCCTGGTTCCTGGCTTCGGATTGGTGTAGCTCTGGCCATTGCAGCCATCTGGGGAGTGAATTAGCGGATGAAGACTTCTCTCTCTCTCTCTCTCTGCCTTTCTATTTTTTTTAAATTAATTATTCATTTGAAAAGCAGAGTTATAGAAAGTCAGAGACAGAGAGAGAGAGAGAGAGAGAGAGAGAGGTTGGAATGGAAGATGAACTCACAGCCTGTGAGAGAGAGAGAGAGAGAGAGAGAGAGGTTGGAATGGAAGATGAACTCACGGCCTGTGACACTGTCATGCCATATGGGTGCCAGTTCGAGTCCCAGATGCTCTACTTCCAATCCAGCTCCCTGTTAATGTGCCTGGGAAAACAGCAGAGAATGATCCAATGTAGGAGACCCGGACACTGTTCCAGGATCCCTGGTTTGGGCCTGGCCCAGACTTGGTTATTGTGTCTCTGGGGGAATGAACTGGCGGATTGAAGATCTCTCTCTCTCTCTCTCTCTCTGTCTCTGTCTCTCTCTCTCTCTCTTTGTAACTCTGCCTTTCAAATGAACAGATAAAACTTTAAAAAAAAAAAAAGGAAAGGAAAAAAAGAAATAAGTAAAGAAAAAAGAGGGAGAGAGAGGTATTTTCCATCTGCTTCCATTTGCTGATTCATTTCCCAAATGCCAAAGTCAGTTTTTCCACCCAGATTTCCCTCATAGATGGGAAGCTGGATTGGAAAGCAGAGCTGGGATTCAAACCCAGGCATTTTGATATGGGATGTGAACATTCCAGGCTGTAGCTTAATAAGCCTGCTACGCTGCTCCTGAAGCTGCTCCCCTACCCACCTTTTTAATAGATATAAATCTTGCTACTTTAAATGTTTATTTGTTTATTGTTGAAATGTTTATTTATGGACTTAGTGCTGTGGTCCAGTAGGTTAAACCACTGCTTGTGATACTCATATCCCAAGTTCAAGTGTCAGTTTGAGTCCCAGCTATTCTGCACTTCTAATCCAGCTTCCTGTTAATGTGGCTGGGAGGCAGCAGATGATGGTCTGAGTACTTGGGTTCCTGCCACTCTCATGGGAGACCCAGGTGGAGTTGCTGGCTCCCAGCTTCAGCCTGGCCCAACCCTGACTGTCACTGGCATTTGGAGAAGAAACTGGTAGATAGAAGAAAATTTCTCTCTCTGCATCTCTCCTCTCTTTTTGTCACTCAGCCTTTCAAAGAAATAATAAATACATCTTTTTAAAGTGTTTAGTTATTTATTTAGATCTACTTGAACCCACAGCAAGGGAGAAAAGACAGAGAGAGGTCTTCCATCACTGGTTCACTCCCCAAATGACCTCAAGAGCCAGGACTGGGTTAGGCCAAAGCCAGGAGCCCAGAACTCCACCTGGATTTCCCATATAGGTGGTAGGCACCCAAATACTTAATCCATTTTCTTCTTTTTTTAAAAAAATATTTATTCTATTTATTTGAAAGACAGAGTTACAGAGAGAGTTAGAGACAGAGAGAGAGGTCTTCCATCTGCTGGTTCACGTCCCAAATGGCTGCAACGGTTGGAGCTGAGCTGACCTGAAGCCAGGAGCCAGAAGCTTCCTTTGGGTCTCCCATGTGGATGCAGGGGCCCAAGGACTTGGGCCATCTTCTACTGCTTTCCCAGGCTCCTTAGCAGGGAGCTGCATTGGAAGTGGAGCAGCTCGAGCTCAAACCAGTGCCCATACAGGCTGCCGGCACTGCAGGTCAGGGTTTTAACCTGTTGCACCATAGCACCGGCCCTGGGCCATCTTCTAAAGCCTTCCCAGGCGCAGTAGCAGGAAGCTGGATCGGAAATACAGCACTGCTGGAAGCTGAATGGCCTCTCCAGTACGGAATGCGGGCACCCCTGCAGCACAGCACTTGCCCCTGAATCACTGTTTCTACCCTGTGCATCTTCACTGAGATTAAGCTTCCCAGAAGGGAGAACCTGATTGGCCCAGGGCAGACCTGTAGCTACTTAGGACAAGCACGGTATCCACTTCTCTACCTGGGGACTGAAGGAGGGGAATGGGGAGATCAGAGTCTAGAAGAGGCCTCAGTTACTCGCTGGAGGATTACTGGAGCGTCCAAGAGCGAGGGCCAGGGTCCCCCTGAGAACACTGCTCCAGTCTTCCTGAGGAAACTGCTGATGACTTCAGCAGGGAGGCGGTGGGAGTGTGGAGAAGGAGATGGCTTGGAGGACACAAATGTGATGACTAAGAGGAGGAAGGCTCAGGAGCAACCGGGATAGACTCCTCCCAGCTGTGGCTTGAGCAGTTGTGCTGATGGGAGCCAGTGGCCAGGGTAAGAGGTGGGCCATGCTGAACCCACGGTCGGATGCTCGGATTCAGCTAACCCCGCTCACTCTGGAGATGGGAGGGGACATGGCCCCAGTTCACATCTCTACAGGGCGTCCCTGGCTCCCTTTTGGAGTGGGGCTTGGGCATGGGCATTTGGCCTAGCACTTCAGATGCCCAGGTTCCGTATCAGAGTGCTTTGGTCAGACCCCAGCCTCTGGTCCGGACTCCAGCTTCCTGCCAGTGCTGATGCTGCAAGGCGGCAGGTGATGGCCCAGGTGATTCAGTCTCTACCACCATGTGGGAGACCCGGATTGAGCTTCCTGGTCCTGCCTTTGGCCCGGCCCAGGCTAGACTGTTGCAGACATTTGGAGGGAACTAGAAGACAGGAGCTGTCTGCCCCCATCTCTCAAGTAAATAAATTTTTAAAAAGAGAGAGAACAAGGGTTGGCAATTTTATCTTTAAAGGCACAGAGTTCTTATTTTAGGCTTTTTGGCCATATGTTCTCCGTGGCAACTACTCAGCTTGGCTGTTGGTACAGGAAAGCGGGCACAGACACTACCTGAAGAGCTGGGTAGGAACGTGTTTCCACCACACTGCTTATGGACACTGACACTGGAATTTCACATCGAGAAATAATACCCTTCCTGTGGTATTTTCCTCACCATTTAAAAATGCTAAGGGCTGAGTACCCAGCCTAGGGGGCAAGACACTGCTCCTCATATCTGGGGTACTTGGGTTCTATTCCTGGCTCCAACCCTCAACCCAGCTTCCTGCTAACGTGCACCCTAGGAGGTGGCAGCTGAGGGCTCAAGCAGCTGAGTCCCTGCCGCCTGCATGGAGACCTGGATTGAGTTCTGGCTCCCAGCTTCTGCCTGGCTCATCTCTGGCTCTCATGTGCATTTGGGGAGTGAACCAGAAGATGGCAATTCTCTCTGTTTGTCTGTCTCTGCCTCTCAAATAAAATAAAATAAAAAAACAAATAAGAATATAGGCATTTCAGAAACAGCAGGGAGTGGGTGAGAATGATTTGTCAATGTAGGATCATCAACTGTACCAAATGCTGCGCTCCAGTAGGGGATGTGGGAAGCCGGGAGACCGTGTGTGTGTGTGGAGGGAGGAAGTAGATGGGAAATAGCTGCACATTCTGCTGTGAGCCTAAAACTGCTCCAATAGCAAAGCCCATGTGTAAGAAAAGAAATAAAAACAAAAATCAAGGAGCAAGTTGAGATTTGGTCTATGGGCTATTCTTTGCTGATTTCTGTTTTATTTGTTTTAATAGAAGATTTATTTGTTTATTTGAGAGGTAGAGTTACAGGCAGAGAGAGGGAGAGACAGAGAGAGACATCTTCCATCCACTGGCTCACTCCTCAAATGGCCACAATGGCCTGAGCTGGGCTGATCTGAAGCCAGGAGCCTGAGCTTCTTCTGAGTCTACCACATGGGAACAGGGGCCCAATCCCTTGGGCTGTCTTCCACTGCTTTCTCAGGCCATCAGCAGGGAACTGGATCAGAAGTGGAGCAGCCAGAACAGGAACTGGCACCCATATGGAATACCTTCACTGCAGGTAGAGGCTTAACCTACTAGGTCACAGTGCAAGCCTCTTTTATTTATTTATTTTTTTTTTTTTGGATTTTTTTTTTCTTTGAAAGGCAGAGCAACAGAGAGAGAGAGGGATGAAGAGACAGAGTAAGAGAGATCTTCCATCCAGGTCTCCCATGTGGTTCACAGGAACACAAATATTTGGACTATCTTCTTTTTTTTTTTTTTTAAGATTTATTTTACTTATTTGAAAGATGGAACTACAGAGAGAAAGGGAGAAACAGAGAGAGAAATCTTCCATCTGCTGGTTTACTCCCCAAATGGCTGCAACAGGTAGGGCGTTGTTATGACAAAGCCAGGAGCCCAGAGCTTCTTCTGGGTCTCCCACATGGGTGCAGGACCCCAAGCACTTGTGCCATCCTCCACTGCTTTCCCAGCCATTCACAGGGAACTGAATTGGAAGGGGAGTAGCAGGAACTCAAACCGGTGCCCTCATGGGATGCTGGTGTCGCAGGTGGTAGCTTTACCTGCCATGCCACAATGCTGACCCAGGAAATACATTTAGAAGTTGAAATTTACTGGTGTATACTTTGCATTCTAGAATTTTTTTTTTCTTAATATGATTAGCAGTCCCCTAAAACGGCCTTGCATACTGTCTCTTGAAATTTTCACAATGGAATCTGTTTGACTTCCCTGAGCCAGGCAGCAGTAAGGAGTCTGGAACCCCATCCAGGTCTCCCGTGTAGGACAGGAAGCTAGGCACTTCAAGCATCTCCTACTGCTTCCCAGGCACACAAGCAGGGAGCAGGAATCAAAAGTGGAGCCAGGATTCGAACCCAGGCACCTGACAGCGTGGGTCATGGGCTTCCCAAACAGTATGTTAACTGCTGCACCAAACACCTCCTCCTTCTCCACATTTTTGTTGCGTCTTCATTTACCTGGCCCCCTGGGTTATTCTGGTCTAGATTCAGTTTTAGTAAGCAGTCTTCTGAAAATATAAAATCCTCTAGTTGAGTCATATGTTAAACATATGTAAAATATTCTCATATACTGACATTTGCATTTTGGAAATCAATAAATATTAAATAATTATTATGTGTTCTAGATGCTTGTTCCTAGAATTGTATCTAAACTGAGTCATGTCTAGTTTTTACTTTATTCAACATGATCATAACCATTTCATCTATAATTTTTGAAAGATATTTACTTATTTATTTGAAAGTTAGAGTTATAGAAACACAGAGAGGGTACAGAGACAGAGAGAGAGAGAGAGAGACCTTCCATTCACTTGTGCACCCCTGAAATGGTTACACTAGCCAGGGCTGGCCCAGGCTCAATCCAATAGCGTGAAACCCATCCAGGTCTCCCACATGGATGGCAGGGTCCCAAGCACTTGGGCCATTCTCCATTACCTTCCCAGGCACATTAGCAGGGAGATGGGTAAGAAGTGGAGCAGTTGGGACTCGAACTGGTGCGCATACAGAATGCAGGTGTCACAGGCAATATCTTAACCCACTGTGACACAATGCCAGCTCCTCATTTATAATTTTAATTTTGTCATTCATTCCCCAAGCAATGTGTGATTTTTTTTAAATCAATATTTGTATTCTGCTTAAATGTCTGCCATAGGGGCCCGCGCTGTGGCGTAGCAGGTAAAGCTGCTGCCTGCAGTGCCAGCATCCTATATGGGCGCTGTTTCAAGTCCCAGCTGTTTCACTCCTGATCCAGCTCTCTGCTAATGTGCCTGGGAAGGCAGTGGAAGATGGCCCCAGTGCTTGGGCCTCCACACCCATGTGGGAGACCAAGAAGAAGTACCTGGCTCCTGGCTTCAAATCAGCAGAGCTCCAGCCATTGCAGCTATTCGGTGAGTGAACCAGCAAGCGGATGGACGATCTCTCTCTCTCTCTCTCTCTGCCTCAATCTCTATAACTCTGTCTTTCAAGTAAATAAGTAAATATTTTTTAAAAAGTTATGCCATTGTTGTATTAAAATTTGAATGATTTCTGCCAAATAAAGAAAACTTTCTATTATCACACTCATTGGCTTTCTTGGATGAGCCAATGAGTTCCTTAACCATAAACTGAAACGGAAGCATCGTGTGTCCAGTAACAGCTCCCATTTTTTCCCCTCATTTTCACATGGATACACACACACACACACACACACACAAATATTTGGAATCAGATTTCAATTTTATTGTGCATTTCACTTTCTTCAGACATGTTAAGAATATACAGTAATGCTGCCAATAGTTACATTCATTCTTATTCTGGTGTTGATTTAATTTGTTTCCAACTCCAAAGACTTTGTATTTTAGACAAAATATAGGATCTTCTGAGATAGAGTAAAGTAACCCGGGTAAAATGATTCTTTTTCCTCTAGAAGAACTATGAATATTCGGTTTCCAAAAGATTTCCACCTGTGTTACTTGGGAATCTAAAAGCTCCTGTCTGAGATGGATCATTTTTTAAAAAGATTTATTTATTTACTTGAAAAGCAGAATTACAGAGAGAGAGAAGGAGCGACAGAGAAAATTTCCACCCTCAGATTCACTCCCCAAATAACTGCAATGATCAGAGCTGGGCCAGGCTGAAGCCAGGAACCAGGAGCTTCTTCCAGGTCTCCCACATTGGGGCAGGGGCTGAAAGACTTGAGTCATCTTCCACTGCTTTCCAAGGCACATTAGCAGTGAGCCAGGTCAGAAATGGAGCAGCTGGGACTTAAACTAGTGCCCATATGGGATGTCAGATTCACAGACAGCAACCCAACCCACTGTACCCCAGGGCCGGCCCCAGGAGCTCTCTCTTTCTGTCTCTTTGCTTTCAAATATATACAAATTAATTAATTAATAAAAGAGAGTTTTTCTGATATCTAGGGGAAAATTATGATTTAGTATTGACTCAGGAAAGAGAACTGGCTTTGAGTATCACTGGATCCATGGCCTCCCAGTCTTAGATCACCGCAGCCACCATGTTTTGGCTTTGCTGCCCTTGGAATGAGCTTCCCTCTTAGCCAATGCTCACAATGAGGTGGCAAAGGTGGTGGCCGGCAGGTCCACACTTACGTCGGAACAGTTTATCAGCTCATAGCAAGAGAACTGTTCCAGCAAAAGTCCTGGGGATGGGGTGGGCATTTGGCTTAGGGATTAAGCCACTGATTACAATTCCCTTCTCCCACACTGGGATGCTTGGGTTCTATATCCAGGCCCTACTCCTAACTCCTGCTGATGCAGACCCTGGCTCAAGTAACTAGGCTTCTGCTATCCACACGAGGGACCTGGATTGCATTTCTGGTTCCTGGCTTCAGCACCATCCTGCCATTGCGGGCTTTTGGGGGAGTGACTCAACAGATGAGAATGCATGCTGTGTTTTTTTCTCTCTCTCTTCCCTTCCCCCCGTTCTCGCTCTCCCTCTCCCCAACTCCATCAAATTTTTTGTTTTAAAATAGTCCCGGAGATGGGATTGGCATCATGGTACAGTGGGTTAAGCTGCCACACGGGATGCTGGCATCCTATATGGGCACTGGTTCAAGTCCCGACTGCTCCACTTTGCATCCAGCTTCCTGATAATGCACCTGGGGAAGTAGCAAAAGGTGATTCAAGTCCCTGGACTCCTGCACCCATATGGGAGACCTGGATGGAGTTCCAGACTCCTGGATTCAGCCTGGCCCAGTTCCAGCCATTTGGGGAGTGAAACAATGGATGGAAGAATCTCAATCTCTCTCTCTCTCTCTCTCTCTCTCTCTTTCTCTTCCCCTTGTTTCTCTGTAACTCGTCTTTCAAATAAATAAGTAAATCTATTTTTAAAACATAAATAAAATGAGTAAGAGAGTAAATTAGAAAAAAAAGTCCTAGTGATGACTCTTTTATTTTATTTATTTATTTTTTTAACAGGCAGAGTGGACAGCGAGAGAGAGAGACAGAGAGAAAGGTCTCCCTTTTGCCGTTGGTTCACCCTCCAATGGCCGCCGCAGCCGGCGCACCGCGCTGATCCGAAGGCAGGAGCCAGGTGCCCCTCCTGGTCTCCCATGGGGTGCAGGGCCCAAGCACTTGGGCCATCCTCCACTGCACTCCTGGGCCACAGCAGAGAGCTGGCCTGGAAGAGGGGCAACCGAGACAGAATCCAGCACCCTGACCGGGACTAGAACCCGGTGTGCCGGCACCAGAGGCAGAGGATTAGCCTAGTGAGTCTCGGTGCCGGCTGTGATGACTCTTGATGCCACATATTCATTTCTTGAATCATGATTAACTGGCCAGGCCTGGGCCATAAATTTATGCCTGTGTGGGTTATAGGTTTGGTGAACCCTTAACCAAAAGGATTGAGAGTAGAGCAAGGTGGGTTCCCCGCAGGAAGCCAGAGACACTGAACAGTTCAAGGAGGAGTGGCTGTACAAAAGCCACCAACGCCCATTACACAACAGAGGCAAGCCTGGAGGAGGTGAGGAGGAGGGAGATGACAGAAGGCGCTCTCCACAAGAGAGGGCTTTTATTGAAGGCAAGGAAAGAAGTTTCAAGTAAAACACAGTCAGCGGGGTCAGATGGGACATCAAAGAGAGGACCAAGCCATGTTCGCTGCATCTAGCACTAAGAGGTTTTATTAGCGGTGGTAAGAGTGATGCAATCTTTCATCAGTTGAAGGATGAGTGGAAAAAAAAAAAAGCAGAATGAGTGCAAGGCAAAGAAGTTATGTGTAGACAGCTAGCTCAAGTTCTTTGCCTGTGACAGGGAAGAGCAAAATGAAGTGGGAGCTGATGGGGTGAGACTTGAGCCTATTGAACATACAGGGTAGGAATAGCAACATCATCGTGACTACCTTGTATCGAGCATGTCCTATGCGCCCAGGCATTTTGTGTTGTGTTAACATTACAAAACATTACCCTTGGGTTTTGACTTCAGAGTGGAGACTCAGTTAAAGCGATGGTCTAACAAGCAATGGAAATCTCAGAGTCTGCACCCACATGCATACCCTTGTGCTAGCTCACAGCTGAGTGCCCTTTGCTCCTATCTCAAGCCAATCTGTCCTCTGAGCCACTAGATTTAAGAGCAAGGTTCTAGCAATTCCTCCTCTGCTACATCATCACTTCTGGTGCTCTGCTGTGGCATTCCCACCAGCTTATAAAATGTTCTGCTTTTTTTCCCATCTCTTCCTTCTATCTTCCCACTAGTCACAGCTTCTTTGAAGCCAGTTTTCTTCAAAGGGTTCTGTCTGTTCATTCTAATTCCTTTCCTCTGGTTCTCTTTCAGTCCTGCTCCAATCTGGCTTTTGCTCTCAGCCTACCACTGAGACTGCTCTGGCTCAGGTCACCAAAGACCTGCAGTTTGTGAAATTTAGTGGTAATTCTTGGTCTTCCTCTTATTGGTACATTTGCTCACTCCTCCCCCTCCTGACACTTTCTTCTGTTGGTTTCCAGGTTGCTCCGTCATCTAATTCCCACCCTTTCTCTTTCTTTTGTGGATTCCTTCTCCTCTTCAAGGAAGCTTCAATGTAAGAGTGAACCAGGGCTCAGGGTCGGGTCCTATTCTCTTCCCTATCTACTTTTACTCCCTTGCTAATCAAATGCTATCTCATGACTTCAGCACTATTTATTCACCAGCAGCTTCAAAATTTAAATTGCCATCCAGGACCTTTATCCTGGGCTCCAGACTTAACTTATTCTACACAAGACTACTCGAATCTTCTTGAATGTTAAATAGATATCTCAGGTTTAATCAAAACTGTATACCTAATCTCTCCCTCTTCCCTTACCTGCTCTCAAACTTGCTCCTTCCTTAGCTTTCCCTAACAAAATTAAAGGCAATTTTTCAGTATTTTGTCCCCCAAATCCTTAAGTCCTTAAGTCTTGGTGGTGTACCCAGGTTGGTGTAGGCAGGTGGTGACAGTGGTCTGTAGAGGGGAATATTTTATCATTTTTAGACATTGCCTAAAATCCCTGGCATTTAATGATAATAAGCAGGTGACCAATTTTCAGTCTGTTTTATTATTTCAAATTTCAACTACAGATAATGCACAACCTTATTCCTCGTTGTCTGAACCCAGAGAGGATCATCTCATTACCATGATGCCCTTGATGTGCTTCTGTCTTTTTTTCTTCCCAAGATTCATTTATTTGAAAGGCAGAGTGACAAAAATGGTGGGGGGAGAGAATCTTCCATTCCTCCCCAGTAGTTGAAACAGCTTAGGTTGGGCCAAGCCAAAGCCAAAGCCTGGAACTCCATCCTGATCTTCCACATGGATGGTAGGGACTCAAGCACTTGGACCGACATCTGCTGCTTTCCCTAGTGCATTAGCAGGGAGCTGGGTCTGGGGTGGAGCAGCTAGGACTTGAACTGGTGCTCTGAAATTGGATGTTGGTGTCACAAGCAGTGGCTTAATCCACTGCCCCACATGCTGGTCCCTGAACTCAGATACTCTGATATGGCATGTGGGCATCCCAAGCAGCCACCTAAGCCACTGTGCAAAATGCCTGCTATTGTGACATGTTGCTTATTTTGTAAGTTATATATATCCTAGTCAGTTATTGATGATAAAGAAATTCCATTGACTTTAGCAAGTTGATGATAGCAATCTTACTGAGTTGTTTATAGGTCCTAACAGTTTTTCTGAAGGTTCTATTGGCTTTCTAAGTAGATTATTATGGCATATTTGAGCACTGATAATTTCGTATCTTTGCTCTGACTTGTCATTCCCCCAAGTCTTTTTTTTTTTTTAAGATTTATTTATTTATTTATTTAAGAGTCAGAGTTACAGACAGAGAGAGGGAGAGACAAAGAGAAAGGACTTCCATCTTCTGGTTCACTCCTCAAATGGTCACAGTGGCGAGAGTTGGGCTGATCTGAAGCCAGGAGCCAGGAGCTTCTTCTGCTTCTCTCACATTAGTGCAGGGGCCCAAGCACTTGGGCCGTCTTCCACTGCTTTCCCAAGACACTAGCAGAGAGCTGGACTGAAAGAGAAGCAGCCGAGCATATGGGATGCTGGTGTCGCAGGCGGAGGCTTAACCTACTATGCCACAGCCCTGGCCCCTAAGTCTTTTTTTCATATAACATCGGCCAGATTTACGGTCACTACAATATTAGTGATTGGGTTTCTTGGTTTTGTTTATAATCTAAAAGGAGTACACTAAAAACACTGCAAAGGGTTTGGGTGTAAAACCTTTACCAAGGGAAGACTTGACTCTTGTGGCAGGAGTTTGAACTAGTGCCTAAGACACTGGGCTAGGATATTCAAAATCCATGTCAGAGTCTGGTTTCAGTGCCTGGCTTTCTTCCTGGTTGTAGCTTCCTGCTAATGCAGACCTTAACCCCTTATGATGGGACAGCCCTGTATCTTTTTAAAAATTTATTTATTTATTAATCTGAAAAGCCATATGAGAGAGAGAGAGAGAGAGAGAGAGAGAGAGAGAGAGAGATCTTCCATCACTGGGTCACTCCCCAAATGGCCCCAACAACCATTCCATGGAGCCAAAAACTCTATGTAGGTCTCCCATGTGGGTGTCAAGGGCCCAAGAATTTGGGCCCTCATCTGCTACTTTCCCAGGCACATTAGCAAGGAGCTGGATTAGCAGGGAGGTGGAGCATCCAGGAATTGAACCGGTGCTCTAATGTATGATGCCAGCGTTGCAAGTGGTGACTTAAAACACTGTGCCACAGTGCCCATACCGAGGCCTGTATCTTCACTGTGGTGGTGGCTACATGAATCTTTATATGTGGTAAAAGTTGCATAGAAGTACACACACACACACACACACAGACACACACACGCTGAATGCCTGTAAAACTGAATAAGCTGTTTCAAGGTCCATTTTCTAGTTTTGAAATTTTGCTATCCATTGTCATGTCAGATGGTACCACAGGGGAAACAGGGCAAAGGATACACAGGATTTTCCAGTGCATTTTTTTTTTGGTAATTTCCTGTGAATCCATAATTATTTCTTCTAAAAATATTTTTTAAATGGTAGCAGTTGTTAAACAGTTTCCAACATTGTAAACACCAGGCCCTGATGGTGTTACAGGCAAATTCTGTCACTTTCAAGGAACAGATCATCCTAAACAGAAAAAGAGAGAATACCCCCTCCACCTCCAATACAAGAGATCAATATACACTCAACACCAAATCCGGGTCAAGAACAGAGGGATGGGCATTTGGCTTATTGGTTAAGACAGTGCTTGGGGTATCTGCATCCCACAGGAGAGCGCCTGGGTTTGAGTCCTGGCTCTGCTCCTGATCCCAGCTTCCTGCTCATGCTGACTCTGGGGAGGCCACAGGTGGCAACTCAAGTGGTTGAGTCCCTGCCATGCATGTGGGAGACCCAGACTGAGGTCCTGGCTCCTGGCTTGGGCTTGGCCCAGCTACTACTTCTGCAGGAATTTGGGGAGTGAACCAGCAGATGGGGAATCTCTATATCTGTCTCTCTCTGTCTTTCAAATCAAGTGAAAATAAATAAAAATATAAAGAGAGAAACATGGGGGAGGACATTGTGGCATAGCGTGTTAAACTGCTCGCTTTGGATACCCACATCCATGTACAGTGCCAGTTAGCATCCCGGCTACTCCACATTAGCTCCTGCTCCCTGTTCATGTGCCTGGGAATGTCCAGAAAATGGCCCATGTACCTGTGCCCCTGTCACTCACTGCGGAGCTTTGGACAGGGTTCTGGGATCCTGGCTTCAGTCTGACACAATCCTGGCTGCTGTTACCATTTGGGGAGTGAATCAGTGGATGGAAGATCTCTCTCTCTCTCTCTCTCTCTCTGCCTTTCAAATAAGTAAATACTTCTTTGAAAAAGAAAAAAAATCATATAATCCTTTCAATAAATGCAAGAAAAAAATTTTTTTTTACAAAATCCCACATAAATAACCATCAGAAGCGTGACCTAAAGACAGCATCAACAAAAAGCTACAACAACTATTTCGGAAACTTAGAAGAAAATTCAATTTAAAATCATGAACCTGGGGCTGGTGTTGTGGTACAGTAGGTTAAGCTGCCTCTTATGTTGCTTGTATTGCATATCAGAATCCTGTTTTGAGTCCCAGTTGCTTCACTTTAAAAAATATTTTATTTATTTGAAATGCAGAGTTATGAAGAGAGAGAGAGAGAGAGAGAGAGAGAGAGAGAGAGACTGAAACTTTTCCATCCACTGGTTCATTCCGCAAATGGCCATAGGCATCGGAGCAGGGCTGATCCAAAGCCAGGAGGCAGGAACTTCCTCCAGGTCTCCCATGCGGGTGCAGGAGCCCAAGCACTTGTACCACTCTCCGCTGTCTTCCCAGGCACATTAACAGGGAGATGGATCAGAAGTGGAGCGGCTGGGACTCAAACTGAAATCCATAAGGGATGCCAGTGTTGCTGGCGGAGGCTTTACCTGCTATGTCGTCACAGCGCCAGCCCCAGTTGTTCCACTGTAGGTTGAGTTTTCTGCTAATGTGCCTGGGAAGGCAACAGAAGATGGCCCAAGTGTTTGGGCCCCTGACACCCACATGGGAGATCAGCATGGAGTTCTTGGCACCTGGCTTCAGCATGGCCCAGTCCTGGCCATTGTGGCCATTTAGGGGAGTGAACCAGTGGACAGAAGATCTTGCCCTCTCTCTGTCTCTCTGTTTCAAATTAATCAATCAATATTCATTAAAAAAAAAGTCTTGTCTGTTCTTAGCCTTTTCTCTTAATATACTGAAATGAAACTCCCCTATATTCACCTTTTTCTCTCTCTCTCTCTCTCTTTTTTTAATTATTTTTATTTTTATTTTTTGACAGGCAGAGTGGACAGTGAGAGAGAGAGACAGAGAGAAAGGTCTTCCTTTTGCCATTGGTTCACCCTCCAATGGCCACCACGGCTGGTGCGCTGCGGCCGGCGCATCGCGCTGATCCAAAGCCAGGAGCCAGGTGCTTCTCCTGGTCTCCCATGGGGTGCAGGGCCCAAGCACTTGGGTCATCCTCCACTGCACTCCCTGGCCACAGCAGAGAGCTGGACTGGAAGAGGGGCAACTGGGACAGAATCCGGCGCCCCGACCGGGACTAGAACCCGGTGTGCTGGCGCCGCAAGGCGGAGGATTAGCCTAGTGAGCCGTGGCTCTGGCCTTCTCTCTCTCTCTCTCTCTTTTTTTTTTTTTTTTTTTTTTTTTTTTTTTTTTTGTCAGGCAGAGTGGACAGTGAGAGAGAGAGACAGAGAGAGAAAGGTCTTCCTTTTGCCGTTGGTTCATCCTCCAATGGCCGCTGTGGCCAGCGCGCTGCGGCTGCCCTATATTCACTTTTAAACTTCAACAATGATCAATTCACGGTCGATCTTGCTTCATTTAGACCCCCTTCTATGAGTACTTCCCCTGATTCAGACTATTCTGAAGCAGATCCCAGACATTACATCATTTTCTCCTAAACAGGGAACTTGCTCTAGATGTTTTGACAATATAGCTGCAGGAAGAATCTTTTTGCTTTCCACTTAAGTTACTCATGCATTCCAGTAAAATCAAACAAAGTAGAAGTTAGCTTGTTTATTTTCAAACTTCTTTTTGATCTTGCCAGGTTAATAATAAAACTAAAATTTTAAAGAAGTACAAAACCTGAAGTTTGCTATTCTTTCCCTTTCAAACATTTATTTGTTTATTTTGAAAGAGAATTACAGAGACAGGGAGAGAGGTTCTCTATTCTGCTGGTTCACTCCCCAAATGGCCACAGCAGCCAGCTCGGGGCCAGGCAGAAGCCAGGAGCTGCTCCATCCTAGTCTCCTACCTAGGTGGCAGGGTCCCAAACACTTGGGCACTCTTCTGCTGCTTTTCCCAGACTATTAGTAGGGAGCTGGATCAGAAATAGAGCAACCAGGACACAAACCAGTGCCCATGTGGGATGCTGGCTTTGCAGGTGGCAGCTTTACCCTCTACGACACAATGCTGCCCCCAGTCTTTCTTTTTTAAACAATCCAGAAGAATATGGGTGATCCAGGCTGGCGCCGTGGCTCACTAGGCTAATCCTCTACCTGTGGCGCCAGCACACCAGGTTCTAGTCCCGGTCGGAGCACAGGGTCCCGGTTGCTCCTCTTCCAGTCCAGCTCTCTGCTGTGGCCCGGGAGTACAGTGGAGGATGGCCCAAGTGCTTGGGCCCTGCACCTGCATGGGGAACCAGGAGAGGCACCTGGCTCCTGGCTTCGAATCAGCGTGGTGCACCGGCCGCAGCGGTCATTGTGGGGTGAACCAATGGAAGGAAGACCTTTCTGTCTCTCTCTCTCTCACTGTCCACTCTGCCTGTCAAAAAAAAAAAAAAAATGGGTGATTCAAATACATTGGGCAAATGGACTTTGGAATGATTTATCTCAGACATGATGTACTGAATTTTAGCCTCCATAAATTATATATTTATATAATTTATATAATTATTTAATTACTAATCAATTACAGTAAATCAACCTATGATGACTTTAATATTTTTACTTATTTATTTTTATTGATTTGTAAATAAGAGAAACATAGAGACATTGGGAAAAACATAGACAGATTTTCCTCTTGCCAGTTCATTCCCTAAATACTTGCAACAGTTGGAGTTGGGTCAGGCTGACAAAGAACATGGAACTCAAATTAAGTGTCCCACACGGGTGTCACGGATCCAAGTATTTGAGCCATGACTCACTGCTTCCCAGGGTGTGCATCATCAGGAAGCTGGGATTGAAAACAGAGCCAGGACTCGAACTGAAATGGGATGTGGCCATCCAAGTGGTGGTTTAACTGCAGCATCAAGTGCCTACCTCCCCTGTGATAAGTTAACAATTTTATATTTCGTTTTCTTCCAAAATTTCTATTTGTTTATTTGCGAGGCAGAGAGACAGAGAGAAACAGAGAGATAAACAGAGAGAAAGAGATTGAGGGGCTGGCACTGTGGTATAGTGGGTAAAGCTGCTGCCCACAGTGCTGGCATCCTATATGGGCGCTGGTTCAAGTCCCATCTGCTCTACTTCCAATCCATCTCTGCTATGGCCTGGGAAAGCAGTGGAAGATGACCCAAGTCGTTGGGCCCCTGCACCTGCATGGGAGACCCGGGGGGAGCTCCTGGCTCCTGGCTTTAGATCGGTGCAGCTCTGGCCATTGTAGCCATTTGGGGAGTGAACCATTGGGTGGAAGACCTCTCTCTCTCTCTCTCTCTCTCTCTGTGTGTGTGTGTGTGTGTGTGTGTCTTGCCTCTCTGTAACTCTGCCTTTTAAATAAATAAATAAATATTAAAAAAAATAAAAGAGAGAGACCAAGAGAGATCCTATCCACTGGTACAACCTCAAATGCCTGCAATGATTGGGGCAAGAGCTGGGAACCCAATCCAGGTCTTCCATGTGGGTGGCAGGAACTCAGTTACTTAAACCATCACTGCTGCCTGCCAGTGTCTGTATTTGCTGGAAGCTGAAGTGAGGAGCCAGGGTGTGTGATCAATTCCAAACACCTGGATATGGGATGCAGCCATCCTAGATGGCATTTTAACTTCTCAGCCAAAGCCCATGTTGACTTTTTTTTTTTTTTAATTCACTTGAAAGGTAGAGTGACAGAAAGAGAGAGAGCATCTGTCTGCTGGTTCACTCCCCAAGTGTCCAATATAGCTGGGACAGGGCCAGAAAGGCAAGAACCATGAATTCCATTTTGGTCTCCTACTTGGATGACAGGAACCCAAGTAGTTGAACCATCAGCCTCCCATCCTGCTCCCTACACACATTAGCAGGGAGCTGGATCAGAAGCTTAGCATATGGGGATTTGAACTGACACTCCAGTAAGAGGAGCAGGCATCCCCATCTGCTGATCCTCAATGCCATTCCCCCATGTTGACATTTTAAAAAATATGTATTTTATTTATTTGAAAGGCAGAGTTACAGAGATAGGGAGAAAAGGAGAGGGAAAGGGAGAGGCATAGGGAGGGGGGAGGGAGAAAGAAAGAGAGAGAGAGAGAGAGAGAGAGAATCTTCCATTAGCTGATTCACTCCCCAAATGGCCACAATGGTCAGGGCTGAGCCAAGCTGAAGCCAGGAGCCAGGAACTTCTTCCAGGTCTCCCATATGAGTGCAGGGGCCCAAGGACTTGGATCATCTTCCACTGCTTTCCCAGGCACATTAGCAGGAAGCTAGATCAGAAGTGGAATAGCTGGGCCTCGAACTGGCATCCATATGGGATGCTGGCCCTGCAGGCAGTGGTGTTACCTGCTCTGCCACAATTCTATGTTCTAGACATTTTCTTTGACTAATCTCTAAATTCACTATATCTGTCTTCATCAGTATTTCATCTGCTGTAAAATCCGATCCATTTGGTTACTATATTGTTCCATTACAGAATTTCTCCTAGGGTACCTTGCATGTTTTCCACTTTTATGCCAAAAGTATCAATCTCCTATTTCTCCTATTTCTTTCTTTCCTTCTTATTTTTTTAATATTTATTTATTGGGGCCAGTGCTGTGGCGTAGCAGGTGAAGCTGCCGCCTGCAGTGCCAACATCCCATATGAGCTGCTCCACTTCTGATCCAGCTCTCTGTTATGGCCTGGGAATGCAGAAGGAGATGGCCCAAGTCCTTGGGCCCCTGCACCCGCATGGGAGACCTGGAAGAAGCTCCTGGCTCCTGGCTTTGGCCAGGCCCAGCCCTGGCTGCTGTGGCCATCTGTGGGGTGACCAGCAGAAAGAAGATATCTCTCTAATATTTCTCTCTCTCTCTCTCTTTTTAAGATTTATTTATTTATTTGAAAGGCAGAGTTACAGGGAGAGAGGAAGAGACAAAGAGAAATCTTCCATCTGCTGGTTCACTCCCCAAATGGCTACAATGGCTGGGTCTAGGCCAGGCCAAAGCCAGGAATCAGGAGCTTCTTCCACTTTCCTTGAGCCATCCTCTGCTGCTTTCCCAGACACAGTAGCAGGGAGTTGGATCAGAAGTGGAGCAGCCAACTCTTGAACCAGCACCCATATGGGATGCCAGGATGGCAGGTGGAAGCTTTACCCTCTATACCACAATGCCAGCTCCTACTTTCTTGAACATAATAAACGACCCCAGGACTCCAGTATCTGGTTTTCATATAGGCCCTTGGTTTATATATGTACTTTTTAATGTTTTATTGTTTCTCCTGAGTTTTGTTTATATTTTCTTGTCTTCTAGTATGAATATATGTGATTAGTTTTGTATGTGGGCTGAAAATTATATTTGTGCAATTATTTACAGAAATAATTTGAGAGGAGCAGGCACTGGGCTGCCTGTAATGCTAGCATCCCAGATAGGCACCGGTTTGAGTCCTGGTTCCTCCTCTTCCAATCCTGCTCTCTGCTATGGCTTGGGAAAGCAGTAGAAGATGACCCAAGTCCTTGGCCCTTGTGCCCATGTAGGAGAGCTGGAAGAAGCTCCTGGCTCCTGGCTTTGAACTGGCTCAGCTTTGGCTATGGTGGCCATTTGGGGAGTGAATCAGCAGATACAAGACCTCTCTCTTTCTGCTTCTTCCTTTCTAATAATAAATAAATAAATCTTTAAAAAATAAGGAATTTGAGGTGTAGGATGACAATATCTTTATCGAGAGAGAATTGTTTTCTGCCAGGTACTCTGGGATCATCTTAATACAATATCAAGATTTGAGAGAGTTTGAAGCTGAGTTTACAATCTCTGTAAAGGCAAGTCTACTTTATTCAGCTTTACTTTTATTTATTTATTCATTTATTTATTTTCATTTGAGAAGCAGAGAGATACAGAGAGAGAAAAAGAGAGCTCTCATCCACTGGTTCACTACTCAAATGCCTGCAATGGCTGGGGCTGGGTGAGGTTAAAGCCAGGGCTGGGAACTCAATCCACTTCTTACATGGGTGGCAGAGACCCACCCACTTGAGCCATCATCTGCTGCCTCTCACAGTTTACATTAGCAGGAAGCTGGAATTGAGAGCAAAGCCAGAACTGGAACTCAGGTGCTCTGAGTAAAGAATCCAGGAATTATTTTTATAAGAAATTTTACACTTTTTTTAAAAAAAGATCTATTTATTTGCTTGAGAGGCAGAGTTACAGAGAGAGAGAGAGAGAGATAGAGAGAGAGACATCTTCCATCCACTGGTTTACTCCCAGATTTGAAGCCAGGAGTTAGGAGCTTCTTCTGGGTCTCCCACACGGGTGCAGGGGTCCAAGGACTTGGGTCATCTTCCACTGCTTTCTCAGGCCATAGCAGAGAGCTGGATCAGAAGAGGAGGAGCCAGGACTTGAACCAATGCTCATATGGGATGCGGCACCTCAGGTGGATGCTTAACCTACTACACGGCAGCATTGGCCTCTGGAATGCAGGAATCTTAACTACTAGGCCAAATGCTTCCTCCATCTTTACTTTTAGGGTGCAGATTTTCGGGATCCCAAAACTGGGAATTGCTCACCAAGTGTTCTTTCCCCTTAGAAGGTTCTAGATTCCAGTCTCTGTTCCTATAACCAATCAAGACTGCTAAAACACCACTCAGCAGTGGTTGTGTACCCTGGCAGTTCCATCTATCCACTGGTTCATTCCCCAAATGGCCTCAACAGCTAGGTCCGGCTAAAGCCAGCAGCCAGGATCCAGGAACCTCTTCTGGGTCTCCCATGTGGGTACAGGGGCCCAATAACCTAGGCCATTCTCCACTGCGTTCCTAGGTACAATAGCAGGGAGCTGGATCAGAAATGGAGCAGCCAGGACTTGAACCTGTGCCCACAAGGGATGCTGCTGCCTCAGGTAACTTGATACACCTCAGCGCCAGCCCCTCAGTAATTTTTCACTAACTTGCTAGTTTTCCAGTAATAGCAAGCAGTGATTTAAAAATGAGATTTACATATTTATATTTGACAAGCACTCTTACACACACACACACACACACACACACACACAGATTTTTCACCCACTGGTTTACTTTCCAAATGGGTGTGCCAGGAAAAACCCAGAAGCCAAGAACTCCATCCTGGTCTCCCATGCAGTGGCAGGGGCCCAACCAGTTGGGCCATCTTCTGCTGCTTTCCCAAGATGCATTAGCAAGGAGCTGGATCAGACGAGGAACAGCTGGAGCTTGAGACCGTTCTCTGATTTGGGATGCTGGTGATGCAAGCAGCAGTTTTACTTGCTGTGCCACAATGCCAACCCCTCAAGCAGAGATTTTTAAAAAAGGTTTATTTATTTATTTGAGTGGTAGAGTTATAGACAGAGAGAGGGAGAGACAGAGAGAAAGGTCTTCTGTCCGTTGGTTCACTCCCCAGATGGCCTCAAAGGTCGGAGCTGACCTGATCCGAAACCAGGAACCAGGAGCTTATTCTGGGTCTCTCATGTAGGTGCAGGGGCCCAAGGACTTGGGTCTTCTTCCACTGCTTCCAGAGGCCATTAGCAGGGAGCTGGACTGGAAGTGGAGCAGCTGGGACTGGAATCTGTACCAATATGAGATGCCAGCCCTGCAGATGGAGGCTTAGCCTACCATGCCACAACACCAGCCCCTCAAGCAGAGATTTCTGTTTTTCCAATCTTACTAGTTTTCTCAGTCAGAAGAAGGTTGGTCAGAATTACCTAGTCAGTGGGACTAATGTTGAGGTGTAACAGGTTTTCATATGAGCGCTGGTTTGAGGCCCAGCTGCTCCACTTCCAATCCAACTCCCTGCTTATGTGCCTGGGAAGGCAGGGGATGATGGCAGAAGTACCTGGGCCCCTGCCACCCTCATGAGAGGCCCAGATGGAATTCCTGGCTCCTGGCTTTGGTCTAGTCCTGGCTGTTGCTGGTATTTGGGGGAATGAACCAGAAAATAGAAGATCTCTCTTTCTCTCTCTGCCATTGTATCTTTCTAATAAATAAATAATACATCTTAAAAATGTTACTTAGGGAGCTGGCACTGTGGCATAGCAAATTAAGCCACTGTCTGCAGTGCTGGCATCCCATATGGGAGCCAGTTAAAGTCCTAGCTGCTCCACTTCTGATCCAGCTGATGGTGCACCTGGGAAAGTAGTAGCAGATGGCCCAAGTGCTTGGACCCTTTCACCTACATGAAAGACCCAGAAGAAGCTCATGACTCCTGGCTTGAGTCTGGCCTGGCCTGGCTGTTACAGCCATTTGGGGAGTGAACCAGGGGATGGAAGGCCTCTCTTTCTCTCTCTATCTTTCTGTCTTTATAACTCTGGCTTTCAAATAAATAAAATGGATCTTTTAAAAAAATGTTACTTAGTTACCATTACTTGAACCCCAAACCCATGTTCCTCCACTCTCCCACATCCCCTTTTCCTCTGAGAAAAATGATCTACTAGGAAACAAAATGACAGTGGAAATGCTAACAGGGTAACAATTACCCAGGCATTGAAACAAGGAACAGAAGCATACCCAAAGGAGAATCTACAAATATACAAAGAACAGGTACAACAATTGTAAAAATAACTCAAACTAACACTGGTAACAAAATTTCCTTCTAGAAAATTGGGGATCCAATTCCATTCTCTGCTTGAAAATGCCTTGCAGTTTACAAATATCACCTCCTAATGACTTTTACGAGCCAGCAGTGGTTGCTTGTAAGAGAGAATGAAATCTGTGGAATTGTATTGCCGTGTGTTCATTCAGTAAACCTCAGAGACTACTTTCAGTGCTACAGTCCTATGAAGGAAGAGGTAACACTTGAGATTCCTGAACCAAGAGTTTCTTGAATGGCCTTCACTAAAAGTTTCTGTTTTGAGATCTCTGTGGGTTTTTTTTTTTTTTTTTTGACAGGCAGAGTGGACAGTGAGATAGAGAGACAGAGAGAGAAAGGTCTTCCTTTTGCCGTTGGTTCACCCTCCAATGGCCGCCGCTGCAGCCGGCGCACCGCGCTGATCCGATGGCAGGAGCCAGGAGCCAGGTGCTTTTCCTGGTCTCCCATGGGGTGCAGGGCCCAAGCACCTGGGCCATCCTCCACTGCACTCCCTGGCCATAGCAGAGAGCTGGCCTGGAAGAGGGGCAACCGGGACAGAATCCGGCGCCCTGACCGGGACTAGAACCCGGTGTGCCGGCGCCGCAAGGTGGAGGATTAGCCTATTGAGCCACGGCGCCGGCCCATGTGGGTTTCACTCTAATCAGATCACAACCGAGCAGATGAGGCTTCTCTGATCAGATTAAAATACTGATCTCAGATCTGTCCGCCCTAATCCCTTCTCTAGGTCAGCTTGGTCAGAATTTGTTTCCCAAACTCCCAAAGACCGGTGAAACGATCTGTTTACATGTATGAGTTCAGCCAGATGAACTGTGAGGATTCCCAGCTTTCAGGCATGATTCTGACCTTGTCTTGCCTGCAATCCCCAGCGCCTCGCCTTGGAGAATGTGTTTGGACAAATGCCAATCCAGTTTCTTAACCTCTCCAAGCTTTCCCTGGGTATAAGAATTTTATCCATATCACAGGTATCTTCAGAGTTTTTATTTTCATTTATTTGAAAGGTAGAGAAAACGAGAAAGAAGAGAAGGAAAAGAGATTTTTCATCCGCTGTTTCACTTCCCAAATGCCTGCAATAGGCAGGACGCGGCCAGGTTGGAGCCAGAAGCCTTGAACCCAATCCATGTCTCCCATGTGGGTGGCAGGGACCCAAGTACTTGAATCATCATCTGCTGCCTCCCGGAGTGTACATAAGCAGGGAGCTGGAATTAGAAGCAGAGCTGGGACGCGAACCCAGACATTTCAGTATGGATGCAGATATCCCAAGCTGTGTCTTTACCTTTGGGCCAAATGTCTGCCCCAATATTTTGGGAGACTTTTTTTTTTTAAGATTTATTTTTTAATGTATTTGAGAGACAGAGTTACAGACAGAGAGAAAGGTCTTCTATCCACTGGTTCACTCCCCAAATGGCCTCAATGGCCCGAAGCTGGACAGATCTAAAGCCATGAGCCAGGAGCTTCTTCTGGGTCTCCCATGCAGATGCAGGGGCCCAAGGACTTGGGCCAGCTTTCCCTGCTTCCCCAGGCCATAGCAGAGAGCTGGATTGTTAGTGGAGCAGCTGGGACATGAACTGGCACCCATATGGGATGCCAGCACTGCAGGTGGAGACTCCGCCCACTATGCCACAGTGCCGGCCCCTATTTTGGGAGTTTTAAACAAAACAAAGAATATAAAAATCTCAGGATTGCACATGGCACATAAGCAAACATTGTATAACAGGGTAGTCTTCTGAGTTGGCTGGAGAAAATGCTCCGATGGGATTACTTGGGGGCTGGGCGGGATGTCAGGCCCTTTGAAAGCAATTCCTTAGGGGAGCTCTGAGATGGGTGACAAGTATTCTGTCATGATTGCACAATTTGGCTGAGGTGCCTGGAGGCTGGTACCACATGGCTGTGGCTGACTTGACAGTGGACTCTGTATATATGAGTAATGAAACCGAAGGATTAGTCATGGAGCTCTGGATGAAATCACAGCACCCAGAGCCTGGTAAGATTTTGAAAACTTTGTAACTTTCTCATGTCTGTTAAGCTTTTTTCTCTTGCCTGCTTTCCTATTATGGCCGCCCAGCACTTTGCAGTGTCCTGGCCCCATGGGGCTTACTGTTTTGTCTGCTTTATTTCACTTACTGCTATTTTTGCTATTATATTAACCACACAGTGCAGGGGGAACACAGAAGCTCAGAGAGGTTAAGCAAGTAATTTCTTGTCTTTTTCCAGAGCTGGATGTCTGAATACAACACATTTCTTATAGGATTGTTGCACTTCAGTGCTGACATTCTCTCTCTTTTTTTAATATTTATTTATTTGGAGGGCTGACACCGTGGCTCACTTGGTTAATCCTCCACCTGCAGTGCCTGCATTCCATATGGGCGCCAGGTTCTAGTCCCGGTTGCTCCTCTTCCAGTCCAGCTCTCTGCTGTGGCCCGGGAAGGCAGTGGAGGACGGCCCGGGTCCTTGGGCCCCTGCACCCACGTGGGAGACCAGGAGGAAGCACCTGGCTCCTGGCTTCAGATCAGCACAGCGCCGGCCGTAGCAGCCATTTGGGGATGAACCAACGGAAGGAAGACCTTTCAGTCTCTCTCTCTCTTTCTCATTGTGTAACTCTATCTGTCAAATAAAATAAAAAAAATTTAAAAAATTTATTTATTTGAAAGGCAGACTTACAGAGAGACAAGGAGAGACAGAGATCTTACGTCCACTGGTTCACTCCCGAAATGGCTGCAACAGCTGGGGCTGGGCTACACTGAAGCCAGGAGCCAGGAGCTCCCACACGGGTGCAGGTGCCCAAGCACTTGAGCCATCTTCTACTGCTTTCCCAGGTGCATTAGCAGGGAGCTGGATTGGAAGTCGGGGAGCCAGGACTTGAACCCATGTCCATATGGGATGTTGGCACTGCAGGCTGGGCCTTTAACTCTTTGCGCCACAATATCAAGTTTTGAAATTCTAATCATTGGATTCATTTATTTAGCTAACATTTGATATACACTTAATGCCTGTCCTGGTCTAATTTGGTCTTTGGGGAACCAGAAGTGATTATAAGATAACAATTATAAGAATTATAACAAAGCAGCTACATTTATTGATACTAACTCTTCATTAAACACTTTCTATATGTTGATACCTTTATTTTGCAGGTAAGGGAGCTGACTCCTAGACTCGCCCAAATTCACACAGCCAGGGAAGAGCTGAGCTCAGGATATTTACGCTCCCTGTTTTGTTAAGAAATGAAAATCTCACCCTCATATTTAAAACAAGATACATTCTTTTTAAAAAATATTTATTTATTTATTTGAAAGTCAGAGTTACACACAGAGAGAAGGAGAGGCAGAGAGACAGAGGTCTTCCATCTGCTGGTTCACTCCCCCAGTTAGCTGCAGCGACCAGAATTTCTCGGATCCTAAGCCAGGAGCCAGGAGCTTCTTCCGGGTCTCCCACACGGGTGCAGGGGTCCAAGGACTTGGACCATCTTCTACTGCTTTCCCAGGCCATAGCAGAGAGCTGGTTGGAAAGTGGAGCAGCCAGGTCTCAAATGGTGGCCATATGGGGTGCTGGTACTGCAGGTGGAGCTTTACCCACTACGCCACAATGCCGGCCCCAACATACAGTCTTTTTGAAAAGATTACTTATTTGAAAGGCAGAGCAACACAGAGAATGAGAGATAGAGAGACCTTCTATCCATTTGTTCATTCTCCAAATGGCTACAACAGCCAGGTCTAGACTAGGTGGAAGCCAGGAGCCAGGAACCCCATCCTGGTTTCCTATGTGCATGGCAGGGGCCCAAACACTTGGGCCATCTTCCACTGGTTTCCCAGGCGCATTAGCAGGGAGCTGGATTCGAAGGGCAGCAGCAGGGACTGGAATGGGCACCCCAATGTGGAATGCTGGCAAGTAGCAACTTAACTTTCTGTGCCATGTGGCTGGCCCCACAAGTCACATTCTTGAAAAAAATAATCAGAACTGATATATACTCAAACTATTTAAACAATATGATTAATTTCCTCTCATATTTGCAAAAAATGTGATGTTAATAATCACTTTAATTTTGGCCAAGGTGTTAAATAGATGTATTATATTTCAAATTACCATTTCTTTTATTATTTTTCCTTACCTTTTACAACTTTGAGATATAGTTAATGTATCACAAAATTCAAAGTGCACAGTTCAGTAGTTTTTGTCTAGTCACAGAGTTTTGCAACCATCATCACAATGTAACTTTATAACTTTTTCAACATCCCAAAAAGAAACCCCCTACACATTAGCAATTCCCCACCTGCCCCACCAGCCTGTTCTTCCATCCCTTGGTTGGCCATGTGTGATTTTGTTTTGTCTGTCTTTCTGATTTGGGGGTGGTGGTGGTGTGGCTCAGTGAAGTTGGGTATTTGTCATGTATACCACGTACATCGCATTTTTAGCCATTTTCTCTTTTTACTTTGTCGGTGGTGTCCTTTCTTGCACATGTGTTTAGATTTCTTTCAATCTTTATATCTGTTGACTTTGTTTCGTGATAACCACTTTCTTCCCTCCAGTTATAGGACTGCTCTCCGCCCTAGCATCTTTGCCTTGGGTTTGCTACAGTATTGCCAGGGCTCCCGTCTGCAGGGCACACTGAGTTCAGTCCGAGATAGCGTCACAGTATCTGATCGTTTGAGAAGTTACTTCCATCGGATGGCTACTTTGTCGCTCGTTTTTCAGAGCGGACAGAGTGACAAGAGCCAAATCAAGACAGAGGGCTTAGGCGCGGGGCGGTGGGGGGTGGGCTTCCTGTTCCGGATGTAATGTCCCGCTGTGGCCGGTTTGAAACCTGTAACCCATTCTGAACAAGGGACCTCACCTTGCCATTTTGCGCTGGATCTGGCGAACCACCCTGCGAGCCTGTTGCTAAAAATCCTAGGCTCCGAGAAGCGCTGCATATGTAGTTCCACTTACTCCTCTGCGTTTCACAATGGGGACATGGAGGCAGGTAGCTGAGAGCAGGCCTCCCGCCCGAGAGCCGCAGCAGAGCCGGGGACAACCTGGGGAGGGCTCTAACGTCCGGGCCCGCGCGCGCTCAGGTGCGGGCCCGGGGACCCCGCCTTCTGGCCTCGGCCACGCGCGCTCGTCCAGCGGGCTGGCGGGCGGGCGTGCGCTCGCTCGCGCGCGCAGTGCTGGTGTTGCTTGCGAGTTTCCCGAGTTCACGCAGGCCCTGGGTTGGCATGGCAACCAGGCAACCTGTTCCAGAGCCGCCTGCCTGCTCCGCACATGCCGCTGCCACCGCCGGAGCCGGGGCCAGAGCCTATCCCATGATGCACCGCGGCAGCCCAGTCCCCAGTGGGCCGCCATGTTGTTGGAGTGAAAGGTAAGGGGGAGCGAGAGCGCCGGAGAGAGAAGATCGGGGGGCTGAAATCCATCTTCATCCTACCGCTCCGCCCGTGAGTATCCGCACCCCGCCGGCTCCAAACGCTGCTCCGGACCCCTAGCGAGCAGACTGTCCCTTCGTATTGGTGTTTGAGAGCGATTGGGGGGGTGAGAAGGGCTTTGGAAAAGCCGCCGGGGCCCTGGCTGAGGCTTCTCACTCGCTGTTCCTCGTACATGTTTTGGAGTCAGCAGCAAGGCCCCTATTGTTATCAGAGGAGGGAGGGGGTGGGGAGCGGGGTCGAAGCGAGGCGAGGGCCGGGGGCTTAGTCCCGGACTCGGGGCACAGAGGTGCCTCTCTGTTTGTGCTCGGCCCTGTTGGCATCCGCCGAAGATTGATGTTGCCATTCGGGTTGCTTTTTTTGATGGATTTGCGAAGCCCCGAGTCTTCGGTGTGGCCGTGGAGTATAATTCTGTGCCACCCCGGATTCCTTCGACTTCCTGCGCTTCCGTGGCAGCGCCAAGGGAGGAGGAACAATACATGGCTTTAGGAGCGGCCGTGGCCCATCGCCACAGGCGAGACCCACCGTGGGGGGAACTTTGCAAGCCTTAAATGTGCGTAAGTGGCCATCAGGAAGTTTCCGGTGGCTGTGTAGGCTCCCGGGTGCTTGTGGCCTTTTGTTTCCGCGAGAACCCGTGTTTTTAGGGGGTTCCTCCTCTTTGAGCCTCTCCGTGTTGGTGTCTGCCTCTCAACTCGAAGAGGAGTTCCCCCCTCCTTGGTAGTAGGGAAAACGTCCACACAATGCTAGATAGTTTCCGTGCTCGGCGAAGTGCTTGATAAACACAGGTCATGTATTGTATTTGGGAGGACCACTCCCACGGCAAGTGAGGAGTCAGCTCTCGTAACCCCTTCCAGTGAAGTCCCCCCACCCTCGCCTGAAAAACAAAAGAAACCCCCAGACCCCCAGGCTGCATGACCAGCCAAGGTTTTCTCGGAGGATTGTTACCCTTCATTGTTCCATTAAGAAAATCCTGTTCTTAGCTCTTGTTGGCATTTTGTGCACTTCTTATTACTGAAATGGTTAAGATTTTATGAGGCTTTTGGGGGAGTTTCTGCTTTAAAGTCAGTTACTTCTGAAACTGTAGGTTTGTTGCTGTAGCTTTTTGTTTGTTCTGTGAGAACACTGGAAAACTCAAGTAAGCCCCCTTCAAGATCAGTGGCTTCTGCTGCTGCTTTAAGTAAGCTAAGTAAACCCTTTGATCCATTGCTGAGTTTAACTTTATAAAACACTCCCAGGGCTGTTGATTGTCTCTCTGGGTCTTTGAGAACTACTCACTGGATTCTGGACTTTGAGTTAGTATTTTACCTTAGCCACACTTGAATTCCTTTTGTCCAAGGCCACAGCTTTTTGAAGTTGGAATTTGTTTAGTTTGGGTTTGAGACGAACTGCTTTAAAATAAATTTATGACCACAGAATGTTTGTTCAGTGTGGTAAAAATAAACACCTTTTCAACCACTAAGCATTTTAGTAAAAGGTGAATTATAGAGATGGATTAAGTCCTGTTCCTTTGTTTGAAGTAAACTCTATTACTGATATTAACAAAACAAAACCCCTTGATGTAAACAGTATGAAAAGCTGTGACAGGGTAGAGGATTGGCCCTTAATTCTAGTTGCTTAATATACTTGCTGTAGTGTGTCATTTGTAAAAAATAAAAAAACAAAACAAAAAAACAACAAAAAAACCATTTCAAATGCTGCATGTAACTTTTTAGTGAATGTTAAGAGTTCCCTAAAAAGGTATCAGCAGTTAAATGTTTTCTGTTATTTAGGTGACTGCCTCCTTAATTTTTGTGCTGTAGTTGCTAGGATCACAAAACTGCTGAAGACACAGGTTAATTGGTTAGGCATTTGCTCACTTTCAGATTGTCCCTTTCTGCCAGGTTTTTTCTTGTTTGAGAAACTGCTTTGCCTCATTAGGTAAAGCAGGAAGTCTCAGGGCCTACAAAACACCAGTTGTTTTGTTTGAACAATTTTATAGGAATCTCTCCGCCCCATTCCTTTTTGAATGAAGTTGTGTTCAGCTTGTTTCAGTGGTAGACTCCTTTTTCATATGGAAATTCCTTGTTAGATAACTATTTTGATAGGTCCTTATTTCAGAAAAGATTGCATTTACTATTTTAGGAGTTCTCTTAGAGACTAACTCTCAACTGCCTTAAGTGGTGGTCACTAAGTTTCTAAGGTCTTTGGCGTGGTGACTTCCTCTGATCAAAAACTCTGAAATGTATTATCTTATTTTGTTTAAAAAACAGAAAACATTGTGAGACATAGAGCAAGGATTTCCTCCATTTTAATAAGGAAATAGGCCCAGGAAGTCGGTTAGTTTAGTGGAAGAACTTGGGTTTTGGAACTTGTGGCCTGTTCTAGAGTAAGTTAGGATGGCTGTTTTCTTGTGGGAGAAAATGGGAATGTCCAATATTGCTCATCCGAGGATGGTAACTTTTTTGGAAGATCATGTGGGATGGCATTAAGTTGCTTTTCACTTTGCAAACACTAGGGGTGAAACAGAGCCAGGGCTTTCTGGTACTTGGGCATGGGCAAGATTTTGTTCATGAAAGCATAATCTGAAGACTAGACGGCTAGGCTACTGGAATCCTACAAGAAGGTTCTGAGAGGTTGGAATTGTTAACCTTTACAATGTTTTTTTCCTTCTGACCTAAAAACATGAATTAGTTGTGTGAAGCCAGTGCTACTGTATCAGGAGGTTTTACAAAATCCAACAAGGAGAGATGATAGTTTTTTTTTCTTTTTTAAATAGTTCTATTGCAAATACCACAGTAAGACTTGGGAAAGATAAGGAGTATGTAGTGGTGACTGTTAGAGCTTAGTCCTCAAAGTGGGCTCTAGGTGCTGTGGCAGATATGTCCTAATTGGTAACTTATTTATTTACTTTGTACCTTTTTTTAAGTGCCCACAGGCCAACAAGTATTCTATTTTATGTTAAAATGTTTTTGATTGTTAAGGAACTTAACTAGTAATGTTTCATAGTAACCCTTCAGAGCTCCTTTGTTCAGTTTCTATAGGAGTAGAGGATCCCGGTGAGAATGTTGACTTACTGGGGAGTAGCAAGGGGTTGGTAGACAGAACTAGACTTGAAAAGTTTGAATCTTTTCTCTGTTGCTTACTAGCTGAATGGCCTTGGGCACATTGCGTAACCTTTCTGTACCTTAGTGTTTTCTTCTGCAGAGTAAGGATAGTGATCCTTACCTTTCAGGGTTTTTCTTTTTTTGTTTGTTATTTTGATAAGATAATGTCTGTAATATATTTGTATTTATCACACTGTTACTATGTTGAGTCCTCTGGTTTTTATAGTGTTTCCATACTAGTAGAATTTGGTTTGTTCTTACACTGTTTATAGGAATTGAAGCAGTGTGATTACAATTATAATTGTTCTTACACTGTTTATAGGAATTGAAGCAGTGTGATTACAATTATAATTGTAAATTGGTGGTAAAAAGCTTGGATTATTTTCCCCTCATGGACAGCAGCTCAGGAGAGGTTTGGGCTAAGAAGATTCTGTTGCCATTCTTGGTCAGAGGGTCTTAACAGTGTTTCCCAGAGGTGTATCCTACAAATATATTGGATCTCTTAAAGGATCCTTTCAAGTTGGACAATCTGAGCTATGAAAACTGCTGAAGTTGGCCAGTGCGGCGGCTCACTAGGCTAATCCTCCGCCTGTGGCGCAGGCACTCCAGATTCTAGTCCCGGTCGGGGCGCCGGATTCTGTCCCCGTTGCTCCTCTTCCAGTCCAGCTCTCTGCTGTGGCCTGGGAGTGCAGTGGAGGATGGCCCAAGTGCTTGGGCCCTGCACCCGCATGGGAGACCAGGAGAAGGACCTAGCTCCTGGCTTCGGATCGGTGCAGCGTGCCCGCTGCAGTGCACCGGTCGTAGCGGCCATTTGGGAGGTGAACCAATGGAAGGAAGACCTTTCATTTTGTCTCTCTCTCTCACTAACTCTGCCTGTCAAAAAACAAAAAACAAACCTGTTGAAGTTGGCTTACGGTGCAAATAAGTTGGGTAGAGGACTTCATTTGAAGTGTAGTTCTTTGTTGCTACCTTTTGGTAACAACACAAGCTTCTCTAAAGTGGCAGTATTGAGTCATGGTCTCAGTATCTTGTCAAAGTGCCTGTTGCCATTTATTTTACACACAGCCACTTAAAAATGGAAGTTTCAGTTTAGGAAATTGTATGTATATTGTATGACATTTTAATTGGTAAAAACTGGTTGTGCATGATTGTTCTGCAAAAAACCCGGGGTTCACGTTTTTATAGTGGTGTCTACATTTTTAGAGATGCAGACGTTAACCATATGTAACTTGTTTGTCCTTAGGTGTTGGTGGAATGAGCGTTGCATGTGTCTTGAAAAGAAAAGCAGTGCTTTGGCAGGACTCTTTCAGCCCCCACCTGAAACATCACCCTCAAGAACCAGCTAATCCCAACATGCCTGTTGTTTTGACATCTGGAACAGGGTCGCAAGCGCAGCCACAACCAGCTGCAAATCAGGCTCTTGCCGCTGGGACACACTCCAGCCCTGTCCCAGGATCCATAGGAGTTGCAGGCCGTTCCCAGGACGACGCTATGGTGGACTACTTCTTTCAGAGGCAGCATGGTGAGCAGCTTGGGGGAGGAGGAAGTGGTGGAGGCGGCTATAATAATAGCAAACATCGATGGCCTACTGGGGATAACATTCATGCAGAACATCAGGTAAAAAAAGTTCACTATTTCAGCTTTGAAACTCTTATAATCACTGTCACCTAGGATATCTGCTTTCAGTGAATGTCTTTAACATCTTACATTGCTGGTTTATTTCTTCTAAGCAGTCATTAGTTTTAAGATCTTGTAATATTGTCACTGGGTTCTTTATCATTGTGCTAAATAGTAAATGATGAGTTCATTTAAAAAAGACTGAAGATTGTTTTCATGTACACAGTACATTTCTGGGAGTACTTTTTTCTGACAAAAATACTATTGTTTCGCATTAACATATATATGCGTGTTAGAACTGTTTGGATTGTTTATAGTACAAATATGTATTTTAGTCTTTTCTGTTGGATATGGGTGACTTTTTTTTTTTTAAGATTTATTTATTACTGGTGGCGGCACTGTGGCATAGTAGGCTAAGCCACTGCCTGTGGTGCTGGCATCCCATATGGGCACTGATTAGTGTCCAGGCTGCTCCTCTTATGATCCAGCTCTGCTATGGCCTGGAGAAGCATTAGAGGGTGGCCCAAGTGCTTGGGCCCATGTACCGATATGTGAGAGACCCAGAAGAAGCTCCTGGCTCCTTTCTTTCTGTCTTTCCCTCTATAACTCCTCCTCTCAAATAAATAAATAAAATCTTAAAAAAATTGTATTATTTTTTTGAAAGTCAAAGTTACAGAGAAAGGAGACGCAGAGGCACAGAGAGAGATCGATCTTCCATCTGCTGGTTCACTCTTCAGATGGCCGCAATGGAGGGAGCTGGGCCAGGCTGAAGCCAGGAGCCAGGAACTTCCTCCAGGATGCAGGAGCCCAATGACTTAGGCCATGTTCTGCTGCTTTCTCTGGTGCATTAGGAGGGAGCTGGATTGGAAGTGGAACAGCTGGGACTTAACTGGCACCCATGTGGACTTTACCTGCTATGCCATAGTGCCAGCCCCAAGTTTTGTTTTTAAGATATTATGGTTAGAAAGTAGTGGGAAGTTGATAACAAATTAGCTGCTCAAATGGAATTTATTTGAAATGAAAATGATTACAATTTTGTGTCAGGAATGACTGTGACCTTTAGGTTTAAACTATTGCTGTCGTCTTAGAAGAACTTGTTTGTTTGGGTCAAATTTTTTTTTAATATTTGTTTATTTATTTGAAAGGCAGAGTTAGAGAGAGAGAGAGAGAGGTCTTCCATCTGTTGGTTCACTCCCCAGATGGCCGCAGTGGCTGGAGCTGTGTTGATCTGAAGCCAGGAGCTTCTTCCAGGTCTCCCATGAGGGTGCAGGGGTCCAAGGACCTGGGCCATCTTCTACTGCTGTCCCAGGCCATAACAGGGTTGGAATGGAAATGGAGCAGCCGGGACTCAAACCGGTGCCCATATGGAATGCCGGCACTGCAGGCGGCAGCTTTACCCACTATGCCACAGCACCGGCCCCTTTTAATATGTTTAATGTTATAAATCCAGAATCATATCTGAAATCATAGTACGTTTTACCAAGAAGAGGATTTAGCTTGATTGATGTTTCCTGACTTTCTGTTTGTGTCTAAAGCATTAGACTGTTTTGGTCAGATTATTTGAAATTGGGTGTAGGTTGAGTTTGGCAAGGTTCATTTTAATCTTTTTTTATTACTATTTTGTAAAGATTTTCTTTGAAAAGCAAAAGTTACACAGAGAGAGAGAGAGAGAAAGATAGAGATACCTTTCATCCATGATTCACTTCCTAAATGGCTGCAGTGGCTAGGGCGGGGACAGCCTGAAGCCAGGAGCTTCTGGGTCTCCCATGTTGGTGCAGAGGCACAAGTACTTGGACCACCTTCCTCTGCGTTCCCAGGCACATTAGCAGGGAGCTGGATGGAAATTGGAGCAGTGGATACGAAACCCCGCCCATATGGGATGCCGGTGTTGGCAGGTGGCGGCTTAACCCGCTATGTCACAATGCCTGCCTCGGCAAGGTTCATTTTATAGTGCCAGTCTGAGTGATGATTAGCAAACAGAACTGACATCTTTTGCTACGCCTCCAATGGAGCACACCTGCAAATCTGACTTCTCAGGCTTCCCTTGACCCCTCCAAAAAAGGTCGGTATAATAGTTCTTTGTTATAGTAGAAACAAAGGCAGAATCTATGTTGTTACTCAATAGAAATTTATTGAGCACAATGACCATAGGTCTCTTTGACTGATACAGTGCATATCAGTACTGCCTTCTAAGAAGCCCAAGAATAGGAGCTTCTTCTAGTGCACTTAGAGCATTTTAAAAAATCTTTATGATGTTCCTATTAAGACATTGTATTTGTTTACTGTTTACTTTGAGTTTTGAAGGTAGGGCTCAAATTTCTCTGATCCCTAGAACATAGCAAATAATAACACTTCAGAAGGAATGTATCTTTGGCCTTCAAACAAGGTTGGGGAAAAAGAATGTGGTCACAAGTAGAGGGAGGCTTGAATGGCAGCTAAGATTGACTTTAGTAGGCAGCAGGGATCTTGAGTACATAGAGTGGCTTTTATCCAGTAGTGTGGGAGACCCAGTTGGTAATAAGAGATTGGGGTGAGTAAGGGCTGAACTGAATTGAATAACCACTCAAACAAACCTGATGTGAGTAATGGAAAAAATGGTATGTGACTAATAAGATGTGTGTAGAATTGGTGATTGAATTAGAAATCTTAGGTCCCTGGGAAAATGAAGACAGGAAAAGAAGTACAGGGGGTTCTGATTTAGGGACAAGGTGGTTAAATTGGGTAGTACATATGTTGATTTAAGGTGAATGTGGAATATCCAGGTGGTATATAGTAGGTAGCTGTGTATGTACAGAGAGATCAGGTAGAAAGTATTTGATTTTTGTGGTAATTAGGTTGGAGGTAAAAGCAGGAAGATTATAATTTCTGTTGTATTTGGCTAAGCATTGTTTAAAATAATAAACATTAGTTTTTTTTTTTTTTTAAGATCTATTTATTTATTTGAAAGAGTTACAGAGAGAGGTAGAGACAGAGAGAGAGAGAGGTCTTCCATCTGATGGTTCACTCCCCAGATAGCCACAATGGCCGGAGCTGTGCTGATCCGAAGCCGGGAGCTTCTGGGTCTCCCACATAGGCACAGGGGCCCAAGGACTTGGGCCACCTTCTACTGCCTTCCCATGCTATAGCAGAGAGCTGGATCAGAGGAAGAGCAGCCGGGACTAGAATTGACACTCATATGGGATGCTGGCGTTGCAGGGCAGGGCGTTAATCCACTGTGCCACGGCGCCGGCCCCCAAACATTAGTTTTTAAAATGTGTCTTATAGATCCATAAAATTTTGGGTTCCCTTTCTTAATGATGGACTGCTGGGTGGAAGCTGAGAGGATAATCATGGTACTTGGCCTGTATTTTGCTAGGTGGGCAAATCAAACGCGAGGTCAGTTTTTGGCAGAGCTCTGATACCTAAGATCTTGTGCTATGCCAATCAATGTGTATTTATTTTTTAAGATTATTTATTTATTTGAGAGCTAGAGTTATAGAGTGAGAGGGAGAGACGGAGAGGTCTTCCATCCGATGGTTCACTCCCCAAATGGCTGCAATAGCTGGAGCTGCGCTGATCCGAAGCCAGGAGCCAGGAGCTTCTTCCTGGTCTCCCATGCGGGTGCAGGGACCCAAGGGCTTGGACCATCTTCTACTGCTTTCCCAGGCCACAGCAGAGAGCTGGACTGGAAGAGGAGCAGCCAGGTCTGGAACCGGCGCCCCCATGGGATTCCAGCGCCGCAGGTGGAGGATTAACCTACTGCACCACGGCACCAGTCCCTCAATGTGTATTTATCATATGTTTACTCTGGCATCTGTTTTATACTGAACCCTGTCTGACTTAGTGGTTTTATGCAGGTCAGTTAACAAACTTAAGTTAATAATATTAAATGGCAAAGCCTGTTCCCTACCCAGGAGGCCTACACTGGTGATCCAACTTGGAATTGGCATTCATCATCATCATCAAAGCACAGTTTTATTGGGCCCTACCCATGAGACAATGAACAGCATTCAGGAACTAAGGGAGTTGGTGTGTGGCAGTTGTGTAATACTCACAAATGACTGACCTGCGGTCATTTTCCTGTATCATTATGGTGTATTGTAATTTACTGGTTCTGATGTTGATCTCACCTCCTAGACTGAGCTGTTCAAGGCAGAGGCTTGTGTTTTTTTTATGCCCCTCTTTTAGGAGGCATTCTGAGGGAAAACTAGAAATTCTTCAGTTTTGTAATCAGGTAAGAGTGGGTCTTTTAGCTGAGCCATCTTGCGGGGACACACATGGCAACAAGTTGAGAGGCCACGTGGACAAGCACAGGTACCACCTGTAGTACAGCAAGGCAGGTGTCTGGGTGAAGAATCATTCATTATGCCCTTATTTCCACTCACTGATGGGTGTGGTAAGTAAGAGGCTGCCTGAGCTTTCAGGTAGTTTGAGAGGTTGAGAAGCTCTGTAACAGAAACATTTATTGAGGACTTGTGTTCTAGGCTCGGGACTGTAAATTTCCACTTTTTAATTCTTGCAGCAATTTTGTGATGGAGGTTTTTTTTTTTTTTTTCCTTTGAGAGATGAGAAGCTAAAACTTAACCACCAGGTAGAACCTGTTTGAAAAAAGTCATTTTGGTTCCCTTATCCATGCTCTACGTGGATTTTCACCTTCCTAGAGCAAAAATGAGACAAAACAAAGCTATTGCAAGCATATTCCAAGATCAAAGAATTATTTTGCCATAATTTTGCTTGAAATTTAGAGATTGAGAGGGTACTTCAGAAGTTTTTAAAAAAATGAAACTAAGATAAGTTTATTTGGTGTCAACAATTTTTTGAAATCCATGTAATTTTTTCATGATACACATTTCCATGAACTTTTTGAAGACTGTTAATGTAAGCCTAAAAATAAAAAGGTAAATACAAACAATGTCATTTTTCTCCTATGTCTTTTTCCCCCCACAAGAGCAGTAATGCTAAAGTCAGTTTTTAAAATTATATGTGTTCCGGCCGATGCTGCGGCTCACTAGGCTAATCCTCCACCTTGCGGCGCCGGCACACCGGGTTCTAGTCCCTGTCGGGGCGCCGGATTCTGTCCCGGTTGTGCCTCCAGTCCAGCTCTCCGCTGTGGCCCAGGAATGCAGTGGAGGATGGCCCAAGTGCTTGGGCCCTGCACCCCATGGGTGACCAGGAGAAGCACCTGGCTCCTGGCTTCGGATCAGCGCGGTGCGCCGGCCGCAGTGTGCTGGCTGTGGCGGCCATTGGGGGGTGAACCAACGGCAAAAGGAAGACCTTTCTCTCTCTCTCTCTCTCACTGTCCACTCTGCCTGTCCAAAAAAAAAAAAAAAATCTTAAAAAAAAATTATATGTGTTCCAAGTGGTAATGTGGGAAACCTACTTCTCTAGAGAAGGAGTAAATCAGTATGATCTTAATGCCAACACATTTTACCATACCACTGAGCTAATATTCCTGTCTAGTGGGCCTGTTTTTTAGAAATAGCTTTTTGGCATATAGGACAGAGTTTAAGATCAAATTGGCAGAGTGTTTTCACCAGTGAACTGATGAAGGAAAGAATATCACAGGTTGTGATGCCAGCCAACTATGTCAGAGAAAAGGGAATTATTTCTTGTGCCAAATACTTAAATCCATTTCTCTCATAATTACTCTCATTTATGAACAATCGGTTTTACAGTTTTTTATAAAAGTTTTTCTTTTCTTTTTTTAACTTTCTGGTGTTAGGATATTCCTGCCTATTGTAGCCATTTTTTGTTGGCTGAATTTCCATCATTTTTCTTTTTTTTAAAGATTGATTTATTTGCAAGGCAGAGATAGGAGGAGAGAGATTTTCCATTCACTGGTTCACTCCCCAAATGGCTGCAACAGGCAGGGCTAGGCCGATCCGAAGCCAGGAGCCAGAAGCCAGGAGCTTCTTCCATGTCTCCATGTGGATGCAAGTCTTCCGCTGCTTTCCCTGGAGCATTAGTAGGGAGCTGGTTCAAAAGTGGAGCAGCTAGGACTTGAACTAGAGCCCATATGGGATGCCGGCACTGCAGGCGGAGGCTTAACCTTCTATACCACAGCACCATACCCAAATTTCCTTCTCTTTTAATAATGAACTCTTTCAGCTGTTATATTTATATATATGTATATATATGTATATATATAATTGAATATATATAATTGAATTTTGGGACTGTTTAGATGTTATTTTCTTTCTTTCTTTTTTTTTTAAAGATTTATTTGCAAGGCAGTGTCACAGAGAGGCAGAGAGAAAGAGAGAGAGAGGTCCTCTATCTGTTGGTCCACTCCCCAGATGGCCGCAACGGCTGGAGCTATGCTGATCCACAGCCAGGAGCCAGGAGCTTCCAGGTCTCCCACGTGGGTGCCAGGGCCCAAGGACCTGGGCCATCTTCCACTGCTTTTCCAGACCATAGCAGAGAGCCAGATCAGAAGTGGAGCATCAGAAGTGTGGCTTTACCTGCTGCACTAAAATGTCGGCCCCCTTTTTTTATCTTTTGTTATTATTTTTAAAAATAAGTCTTTTTAATGTTTATACAACCTTAAATTCTTTTTTTTTTTTTTTTAGAAAGATTTATTTATTTATTTGAAAGACGGGAGTGGGGGAGCCAGTGCTGTTGTGTAGTGGGCTAAGCCTCTGTTGGTGGCACCAATTTGTGTCTGGGCTGCTCCTCTTCTGATTCAGTTCTGTGCTATGGCCTGTGAAAGCAGTGGAAGATGGCCCAAATGCTTGGGCCCTGCACCGGCATGGGAGACCCAGAAGAAGCTCCTGGCTTTGGATCGGCCCAGCTCCGGACCTTGTGGCCATTTGGGGAGTGAACCAGTGGATAGAAGACGTTTCTGTCTGTCTCCCTGTCTGTAACTCTACCTTTCAAATAAATAAATAAAATCTTAAAAAAAAAAAAAAAAAAGAGGGAGAGATAAACAGATATCTTCTATCCATTTACTTTCCAAATGTCAGCAACAGTGATGTCTGGGCTAGGTGGAAGCCAGGAGGCAGGAACTACATCTGGATCTCACACATGGGTGGCAGGCATCCAAGGATCTGGGCCATCTTCTGCTTTCTCAGGGACATTAGCAGGGAGCTGGATTAGAAGTAGAGCAGTGGCCGGTGCCGTGGCTCACTAGGCTAATCCTCCACCTTTGGCGCTGGCACCTCAGGTTCTAGTCCCGGCTGGGGTGTGGGTTCGTCCCGGTTGCTCCTCTTCCAGTCCAGGTCCCTGCTGTGGCCTGGGAAGGCAGTGGAGGATGGCCCAAGTGCTTGGGCCCTGCACCTGCATGGGAGACCAGGAGAAGCACCTGGCTTCTGGCTTCGGATCGGCGCAGTGCGCTGTCCGTAGCGGCCATTTGTGGGGTGAACCAACGGAAGGAAGACCTTTCTCTCTGTCTCTCTCTCTCACTGTCTAACTCTGCCTGTCAAAAACAAAATAAATAAATAAATAAAATAAAGTAGAGCAGCAGGATTCAAACTGGCATTCTGATATGGGATGCTGGCATTACAAGTGGCAGCTTAAGCCCCTATCCACCTATTTTTTTTTTTATTAAGATTTTGTTTATTTGAGAGGTATAGTTACAGACAGAGGGAGAGACAGAGAGAAAGGTCTCCCCAAATGGCCACAATGGCCAGAGCTGCGCAGATCCGAAGCCAGGAGCCAGGTGCTGCTTCTGGTCTCACATGGGTGCAACGGCCCAAGGACTTGGGCCATCTTCTGCTTTCTCAGGCCATAGCAGAGAGCAGGATTGGAAGCGGGTAGCCAGGACTTGAACTGGCGCCCATATGGAATACTGGCACTGCAGGAGGAGGATTAACCTACTGCGCCACTGTGCCGACCCCCATCCACCTATTTTTAAGATTTTTTTTTTTTTTTAAAGCTTTATTTTATTTATTTGAAAGGCAGAGTTACAGAGAGATCTAGAGACAGAGAGAGACAGAGAGAGAGAGAGAGAGACAGAGAGATCTTCCATCCACTGGTTCACTCCCCAGATGGCCGCAACGGCTGGAGCTGTGCCGATCCAAAGCCAGGTGCATCTTCCAGGTCTTCCAGGCTGGTGCAGGGGCCCAAGGACTTGGGCCATCTTTTAGTGCTTTGCCAGGCCATAGCAGAGAGCTGGATTGGAAGAGGAACAGTTGGGACTAGAACGGGCACCCATATGGGAT